>NW_020526037.1:5000-26503 GCF_003368295.1 Carassius auratus
TATAGCTGAAAATGTAACTTTTTTAAGATGGTTTGAGTCTCTCCGAGATGCTCAGACTTGTACTGTACTCTACTGTACTTCAGTGCAAAACCAGTGAGGTTTTATTGTAAGGATAATTAGACGCTCAGCAGCTTTCATAAAGCAGATCTTCTATAGTAACTACTCCATTTAGCTCATGCAGATATAATTTAAAGTGCACTATACAATTGCATGTCTTTTACTTTCTAGATAATGATGTGAAGTCATTATGTCACTGTTATTCTGAGCTACATTTAGGAAAGAGAACATGCAGAACGTGACCCGAGTCGAGACAAAGACATCACCTTCCTGAAGACGAACGCTTCTCCGCTGTAGACGGGATTCAGGCCATTGTTCATACACCATCCTCGTGCGAACTCTTTCCGGATGGTGTCCGTGGGCAGGCCGTACATTGTCCACCTCCACGTACGTGCCGATCTTCTTATCCGACAGAAACTGGCCTGAGATCACCTGAGACACAAACACTTTCAGAGCATCTCCTAAAACAGACACATTTTATATGAACATGCTTTATTGTCTTATTAGTGCTGACAAACCTCTCAGAGACTCGTTTAAATGTCTGGCATTAAAGCAGATGTCTTATTATTCAGGTAACATGTTATAAAGTTTAAACTCATTAAGTCAGAAATGGGTCTTTTTTCACTTACAGTAGTTTAAAGAAAGATACCCAACACATTTTAACCAATTAATGTAATTTTCCACAAATGTTTCTGACTATTGGATAGTTGACTGATTCAAAAATCAATCAAATAAATACATTGAAACTAATCATTTAAATTAACACGTATATACTGGTAGATTCAAATAAACACATGCAAACAAGTCATTTTAAATGCATTCAAATATATTCACAGAAGCAGATATAAAAGATTAAAATAATAATCTTAAATAGAAAAAAAATAATAATTAGATATAAATGTTAAAATATATACAAACACATTTATATTAATTTTTTGAATCTATCTATTTCTTTCTATCTATCTGTCCAACCATCTATCACATTAAGAAATACATTTTAAATATATTTAAAAAATAATAATAATTGTAACTGGTTTGCATGGAATATATTAAATAAAATATATTCTAATAAATAAAAAATAATAATGTTTTACATAAACGGATATAAAGATATAAGAATAATTTAAATAGATTTGTATGAATAGAATTTAATAAATATTTTTAAGTATATTTAAATAGATTTAAATAAGTACATTTAAAATTATTTTTAAGACATAATACAAATAGATTATTTAAAGAGAAAGACATACAGAAATGCATTCAAATAAATATAAATAAACAAACAAACATACAGACAGATTCACTAAATGAATCATTTAATTTTTGGACCAATTAATAAATATTTTTAAGTACATTTAAATAGATTTAAATAAGTACATTTAAAAAATTATTTTTAAGACATAATACAAATAAATTATTTAAAGAGAAAAAGGACATACAGAAATGCATTCAAATAAATATAAATAAATAAATAAACAAAAAAAATTAAACATGCAGACAGATTCACTAATGAATCATACATTTTTGACAATAAAAAAAATAAAATCTGTGCTTTTGTGAGCCTGTAAAGCAGTATTTTCAGATTGTGTTCAGATTGTCCACGGCTGCTGGGACTGTGTGAAAGTGAACACACACCTGGACGCTGCAGGTGGCTGCCGATCACTCCGTCCACCGGCGTCTCTGAGAACGGGTCGAACATGCGATCGGGACGCCGCATGAAATCAGGCTTCAGCAGAAACCTGTGAGAGTCCAGAGCTGTTATCAACACTCACCTTAAAGCAATGATCCATTTAATGAAGTCTCTCCTGTCCCATATTCAGTTCACACCGCTAAACGCAATGCTAATGGATATAGCGCCGCATTGGCGTGATTAATGTGTTGATTAATATGTTTGGAGTTTTTCACAGTGTCTCACAGCGTGGATCACACATCAGCACTCGATGAGAGCAAATTAACACTGACAGCTGCTGCCTCTGCTTTAAAGAAGAAACCAGTTCAAAACAGCAAAAAAATAAATCAAATAAAAAACAGCAGCATCAGCAGAATCAATAATCTACATTAAATATTACATTACATTATTTTTACTCTATTTCTTAAAAAATAAATAAAAATTTAATGTATTTTTATTAAAATGGTTAATTTTATGTGAAAAATTAATTTAATTTGCAGTTATTTTAAACGATTGTATTTATTTTACACATGTAATTATATGCTCCTATTTGAATGTATTTATTTTTTATTTATATTTACATATACATATTTATTTTAAAACTATGCATTTGCATACATGATTTATTTTAATCTAATGTAATTAATTATTATTATTATTATTAATATTTTACAAAATATTATTGTATTTATTTTAAACATGTAATTATATGCTCCTATTTGAATGTATTTATTTTTGTTTATATTTACATATACATATTTATTTAAAACTATGCATTTGCATACATGATTTATTTAATCTAATGTAATTAATTATTATTATTATTATTAATATTTTACAAATATTATTGTATTTATTTAAACATGTAATTATATGCTCCTATTTGAATGTATTTATTTTTGTTTATATTTACATATACATATTTATTTAAAACTATGCATTTGCATACATGATTTATTTAAATCTAATGTAATTAATAATTATTATTATTATTATTAATAATATTTTACAAATATTTTTTTTCTCTCCAGTATATGATAAATTAATTTAATTTGGAGTTAATTTATTCTATTGTATTTATTTTAAACAGATGTATTTATTTACTCCTATTTGAATGTATT
Organism: Carassius auratus; assembly: GCF_003368295.1. Taxonomy (NCBI): domain Eukaryota; kingdom Metazoa; phylum Chordata; class Actinopteri; order Cypriniformes; family Cyprinidae; genus Carassius; species Carassius auratus. The sequence goes on from NW_020526037.1 coordinate 7,848, forward strand.
TTTATTTCAAATACTTATGTTTTTAAAAACTAATATATTTACATACATAATTTATTTTAACCTAATTTAATAATAATAAAAAATTATATTAATATAAAAAATAAAAAATAACTTTCTGTTTATTTTTATTTATTTTTTTTTAGATTTCCAAGCAAATATACTTTGCATATTAAATGAGCAGCATGTTTTTCTGCAGGTTAAACATGGACGGTGAGTCAGATGTTGATGGTTATGTTGTTCTTGCAGTTTAGTTCTAATGAAGAAGTAGTTTTGAAGAGAAGTTTTCCGGAAGTGCTGAAGTTCTGAAAGTGTGTTCTGATGAAGGAAACTCTTTAAGGAGCACTGTTTTGTCTGTGGGTGAAACTCATGATGCATTGTCAAGCGATCGTTGTGTGAAGAGTATTTGGTTGTTTCTGAGCCGATGATGGTTCATTATTGCAATAGCTGTCAGAAACCCAATCAGCTCCTCATCCAGCCTGTCTACTGTTCTCAATTTTTAATTTGATGTAAAAGATGAGAAATTCCCCACATCTTTTTTTTTTTCCCAGCACAGAAAATGTAATACTTCAAGCACGATTAACAGCAAGCAAAAAGCATCATTTTCAGGCAAAACTCTAAGTTAGTTAGTAGATTTATAGCATAATTAGATGATTTAAACTTACCCGCATGAGCCGTTATATTCAAACTTCCCTTGATTGAGCTGCATCGCCAAATCTACAGAAACAACAGACTTAGAACAGACTAAATAACACAGGACTAACTATAGTATGAAGACACTTTGTATATTTGATAGTTAGGGTTCAGTATTAAATGCCCGAAATTGTATTTGCAAATACATAAAATACTACAATATAATAAAATAAATCTAATCAATAAAATGAAACCAACTCAATCAAATAAACTTAAAATAAAATAAATCCACTTATAAAAAATAAATAAATAAATTCTGAAATTATTATAATGCATGCTTTTTTAAATATTGGAACAAATCAATTCATAGGAAAAATTTTAATTTAAATTAAATTTAGTAATAAATAGAATTATTAAAAATGCTATAAAGAAACAAAATCAATTCAAAAAACAAAACATTTAAAATAAATTTAACTAAAAATAAACTCAAAAGTAAATAAATCAATAAATCTACTATATTACCATGCTTTTAAAAACAAAATGTAATAAATTAATTTATTTTATTTTTACATTTTAGTTTAATTTGCTGTAATAAAATAAAAGTAATACATTTATGATTATTTCGGCTCAATATTTGAGCAACAGGTGAATCAGATCGACTGAGGAACAGACTTTACCACAAAATCAAGACGAAAATTACTATTCTAGTCCTTTTTATTTAAAGACACAGCTGAGCAATCAATTTCCATTACTGTGGAAACACAATTATTTTATTAAACGACAATAATATTTCACAATATTACAGTTTTTACCATATTTTTGATCAAATAATTACAGGCAGGCTAAAAACATAAACATTTTTACTAATTCCAAACTTTTATATTGCAGTTTCTATTTGTTGATTTTGGTAATGTTTTTTTTTTTTTTTTTTTTCACAATATACAGAATATTTAATTTGTATACATAAATGCAAATATTAATAAACAAATAAATAAATAAATGTCAATGAAATGTATTACATCATGGTATGTTTTCTTATTTGTACTGACATTAATGTGTGCTTTAGTTTATAATAAAAAATAATAAAAATATGACTGCATTACAGTACTAAGAATATAAAGTATTATACAAAACCATAAATTAAAATGATGTAGATGCATTACAATACTGAAAATGATGGAAAATTAATTTATCATTATGAAAATTTATAAATACTATTTTATGATTGTAACATTTTCATTATAATGGGTTTTAAATTTTCTAATGAATAAAGTAATTACCTTTAAATAAAATTAAATCTGAAAAATGTTGTATAATAATAATAATAATAATAATATCATTCCATAGCATAACTCCAAATATATTTATTGCAATAACAACAATTTAAGAGGAAACTGAATTTAATAGAAAATGCAGTCATTATGAAAATCTGCTAATTGTTACGTTCTTGTGAGATTCAAGTGAACATTGTACAGTATGTGTGTGTGTGTGTGTGTGTGATAGTGTGTGTGTGTGTGTGTGATAGTGTGTGTGTGTGTGTGTGATAGTGTGTGTGTGCATGATAGTGTGTGTGTGTGTGTGATAGTGTGTGTGTACATGATAGTGTGTGTGTGTGTGTGTGTGTGTGTGTATGTGTGATAGTGTGTGTGTGTGTGATAGTGTGTGTGTAGATGATAGTGTGTGTGTGTGTGTGTGTGTGTGTGCATGATTGTGTGTGTGTGTGTGTGTGTGTGTGTGTATAATGACATGGGTATGACACAGGTATTACAAGGAGAGGGTGACTTATGAGGACATACCCCATGTCCCCATTTTTCAAAACACTTATAAATCATACAGAATGAGTTTTTCTGAGAAAGTAAAAATGCACAAAGTTTCCTGTGAGGGTTAGGGTTAGGTGTAGGGTTGGTGAAGGACCATAGAATATACAGTTTCTACAGAATAAAAACCATTACACCTCTGGGATGAACACACTTTACACAAAAACAAACATGTGTGAGTGTGTGTGTGTGTGTGTGTGTGTGTGTGTGTGTGTGCATCACCTGGGGTCTGGAAGTTCAGTGCTACCATCTGGCAGCCGGCGTTCCAGAAGATCTGTGGCATATAATTACTGGAGTCCACTCGGCCTCCTTTGGGGTAGATGCGACTCATCTGCCGTTTGTTGTAGCTGCGCGTCTCATTCAAGGAAACTTAAACAGAAAGGTTTTGGGGAGTTCCCTACACTTTAAACTAAGCTTTATCTGCAGGTCTGCTGCTTCACACTGCAAACCAGAGCAGAGATGTGACGGATCTCTCATTAGAAACTCCAGACCTCAGTCAGGCACGCTTTTCTTCTCATGTGCTTCAGAAGACTTCACTTTAGTTAGGAGGAACTTGAACACACACACACACACACACACGCACACACACACACACACACACACACACATACACACACACTATGATTTCATGCATCCGCTGGAAATCACTGAAACACCAGCTGATTAAAAGACACTGGGATCAAAAACGGCATTTCTTCATCAAAAATTATGAAGAAAATAAATTGGTGAGGATAAAAGGTCCTGCAGACTTTGAACACAAATCAGTATTTATAATTTATAATAATAATAATAAAAATAAAATTATACAATTTAATAAATAAAAGATGCAATAAAAAATAAAAAGCTTTAAAAAAAGATTAGGTTTTAGTATACAATGTCTGACATTACGTTTGATAATAAATAGAAATATAATTGAAATAAAATAAGTGTAATAAATATATGCATGTAATTTTATATTCACTTAAATTATAGATTATAAAAAACAATACACTGAATAATAAAAAAATAGACAAATGGAAAAATAAATTTACTAAACATTAAAACATCATTTTGCTAATAAATAAAAATCAAAACAGAATAAAATAAAATAAAATAAATGTAATATATATGCATATATTGTATAGTTACTGATAAGAAATAAATAATAAACATGTTAATATAGTTTAATATAAAAAAATTAATTCACAAATAAAAAATAAAACATTAGCTTTCAGTATTAAATGTCTGATATTAAATTTTCAAATAAATAAAATATTAAAATTGAATGAAATAAAATAAGTAAATTTATGAATATATTTTTTATATTATTCACTACTAAAAAAATAATTAAATAATTAATTCTAAATAAGTTCACAAATAAAAAATAAAATAATAAAAAAGAATGCTTTGTCATGCATTTTTTTATATATATTTTACTCCAAATATGATATTTAATTTTCCAATAAAAAAAAAAATTTAATAACGTTAATGTAATAAAAAAAATTCACTAATTATTTTTTTTTTAATAATATTACCTCTAGAGTTCATTCATAAATTGTACATACAACAGTGAATAGAAGGCATTAAACTGTACTTGCAAAAAAATACTGCAAACCGTAGCCAACTATCTGTCTTATTTGCTGCACACACACGCCCCCTGGGAACACAGACGCAAACTACAGCTTTAACAGCTAAAATTAATAAAATCGCTGTTATATGGGACACTTTTAGTGCAGAATAAATTATTAAGAAGTACCAGGAAGGCATTTCCACAATAGTTACCAAACTCTTTTGCACGATGTTGCATGTTTTTTTGCATGTTTTTAGTCGAGGACCACTGGATAAATACACAAGATAAATACTTTGAGCACGTTTAAATGAGAACCATTAATTCAGCATTGAACTTTCAAAGGGCAGAACGTGTATGAGACACGAGTCAACAGGCAAAACAAAGGATACTTCACGAACTCGATGGCGTTTGTCCTTAAATATCCCAAACCGACAGACTCGTTAAAGGAAGACATGTGGTGGTGGATATTTTCTTCTGTGGACAAACAGACAAGATGAGGACATGAAAAGATTAAAAACATACAACTCACTACTAGGGGGAAAAAATACAGAATATGAAACTAATGCAATATTTTTGAAATATAGTTTAGAAAAAATACAATAATAATAATAATAATAATAATAATAATAATAATAATAATAAAATATATATTTTTAAATCTACTAAAATTAGATATACTAAATTATATATATATATATATATATATATATATATATATATATATATATATATATATATATATATATATATATATATATATATATATATATATATATATATATATATATATATATATATATTAAACAAAAGACAAAAGCACATAATTTTTTTTACAAAAATAAAAATGAACATATACAATAGTACTATTAAAAAAGACAAAAGTACGTATAATAAAACAATTAAAATTAAAAATGTAAATAGTAAAAAAAAAAGGAATGTTAAAAATCAAATATAAAAAATGTCAAAAATTAACAACACTTTTGAATTAAACCTAAAAAATAGTCATATATATATAATTTAACTAATGAAATGGCAAAAGCATAAAACTAAATTATTGAAAATAATAAACTAAAGTTCAAATAAAAAAAGTAGTAATATAAAAAAACAATAATATAATACAACGATAAAATCCATAAAAATACTAAAATGAAAACTAAATATAGCAATTAAACTAAAACTAATAAAAGGACAGCAACATATAACAAAATGACAAAAAAAATTGTTAAAATTATAGTAATATAAAAACGAAAAGTGACAAAAGCTCAAAACAAAATTATATATTTTTTCTTTTTTACTCAAAATAAGATGAAAATAGTTCTTTAAAAAAAATACATTTAACAAAATTATTAAAACTGAAATAAATAAATATATAATTTTTTTCCAATTCAAAATTTTCAAACTATTCAAGACTCACAAAAATCTATAATGCTACATAAATAATGCTAACAATAATCCTGGTGTTCACATAGGTTTGCACGAGCATGTTATAGATCTAAATATTGTCTTTTTATAGCAAAATGAACGGCTTGCCTTCAGCTTCATCAAAGCCGCTGAACTTGACGGCCTGGGCGTAGTTGACGATGTTGGACAGATACGGGTGGATGTTAGTGGTGGCCGCAACATACGTGTACGACTGAATCAGCGCTTGTTCGTCAGCCACATTCGTCTCACCAGCCTGAGAAACCAGGACAATCATGCAGATATTAGGAAATGTGCCGTGTTTGTCCGAGCAGTTCTCACTCTTAGTTTAGCTAACAAGCTCCAGATCTCAACACAGTTCGAGTTTGTCTGCGAGATCCCCCTCATCAGAAGGAAAGAGACAGTAATGAGGAAGTCTGGCAGAAATATAAAAGCTTCTTCAGAACATTAACATGATAAAAGGCTTCGAGTGAAGTCATGACACTCCGCACCAAATAACATCAACTCATGATTGTCTTCATCTTTGAAGAAGAAAAAAAACTGTCAGAAGTTACTTTAATAAAGTAAACCGGGGCAAGCTTTAATAATTTAATTTAAGCATCTAAAATACTGAAATTATTATTTTAAAAGATAAAAGCATCAGATCACGCACCCAACTTAATTTCTCCTGTGAAAAACAATTATTATTATTGTTTTTTACTAAAACTATGCAGATATTTGTGTAACTTAAAAATAAAATTAAATATAAAAAATATATAAAAATATAAAAAATATAAAAAAAATGTATTTTCATTTACATGTATTTTTAATATATATTTCAATTATTTAAATATTTATATAAAAAAAAAAAATCAAACAGAAATAAAAGTTCTTAAAACTATATAAACATAAGAAACTAATAAAAATTACTGAAATGCAAGAAAATGACTAACTCTTTAATGTAAAAATGTAAAAATAAAAAAAGAATATTCAAAATTGCAATAAAAACTCTAATTATTAATAAAAAGTGAGTGTATTTAAAAAAAAAAAAAAAAAAAAATATATATATATATATATATATATATATATATATATATATATATATATATATATATATATATATATATATATATATTTATTTAAAAAAGGGAGTTTACCTGTATGTAAAAATAATAATACAAATAAAATAAAAAATATTAATTAAAACTATAATGGTTTATGAGTGATATTAACATAGATAAATCAGCAGCATAAAATGAAATCCATGCAGTTGGAAGCCACTTTTAAGATACTTTTATTGTGTTTTTATGTCACTATTAAGTGTCTTAGTGACTAAAAATTATTAAATTCAAAATAAATATAAATAAAGGTTTTATAAAAAGGTTATACTAAACAAAAGACAAAAACACAAGAACAAACTAACCGAAACTGTAAAAATAAAAAGGGAAAATATGTATGAAAATTAATTTAAATTTAAAACTATAATAGAACACCGATAAAAGCAAGTAATTAAAAAAACTATAATAGAATATAAATGACAAATACCACTGATAAAAGCACCATAAATGCTTCACTATAAACTACAGCGTGCAGTATGTGCTTGCATTTTAATACAAACCATCTCTGCATGGAACAGAAACAAACAGCAGACGTGTGAATTTGTGTAAATGGTGATGATGTAAGGACCTTTCTGGGTCGGAGCGCCTCTTCCTCACGACTCTCTTCCTCAGTGATCAGACATCCGTGAATCCGCTCGGGATGAGCTTCGTTCAGCAGCTCCGCTACAGATTAAAACATACAGTTCATTACTGGAGAAAAGACTCAATGTGATACCAATGCAATACTTTAGTATGTAGCGTAGAAACAATACACGAGAGAATATATGATTATAAACCAATGCAAATGTTAGCCAATCAGCAACAAAATGATCCTGTTCAACTGATCTGAGACTGTTATTATTATATTATAAATACTACTACAATATCAATTGATATAATTAATTATTTTAGTAGAATTAAGTTAGAATTTTTAATTTTAGTTGTAGTTTTAGTAATTTTGTTCGCTGTGTTTTTGAATATTTATTGCAGATATAATATTTTTATATTTTTTGTTATTTAAATTTTATTTATTTAGTTAGTTAGTTTTTATGTGCTTTTGCCATTATATATACATATATAATGTATAATGGCAAAAGCACATAATTTTTTTTTTTTACTATATTACTATATTATATTTTATTTAATTAGTTTTTATTAGTTATTAATTATATATTATAGTTTTTATTAATCTTGTAATCCTAAAAACGTTTATTTATTTATTTATTTATTTATTTATTTTTTGCTTTATTTCAATTTAGGTTACAGCAATTTTATTTCATTTAAAAATTTTCATGAAAGTATTTAAGTGTACATGTTTTTGAGTTTGAGTTTTTCATGTCATTTGTTTTATTTCAATTAACAGATTTTTTGTTGTTGTTGTTTTTTTTTTTTTTGTAGTTTTTTTTACATAGTTTCAAGTTAATGAAAACAACACGTTTATGAGAGACTGGAAAATGACCATGAATATGTCAATTTACAAATGTATAGAATATGGTGCTGGAAGCATTTTAATAGTTTCATGCATAAAGCATAATATGTAAAAAAAAAAAAAAAAAAAAAAAAACTATGGGAATGCATTAATTGAAAAATGAATAGCCTGAATGCAAAGTAAGACGTGTTAGATGAAGCCATCTTTTGTTCTTAGTATGCAAGGAAACAGATCAGAGCTCAAGTTTTAAACACAGTGCAAAAATGTATTGCAACCAAGCAAATAATTAACACATGTGCTTTGTATTTTAACGACTCTTGCTCACCGGTGGACGTCTCCTCCTCATTCTCATCTTCAGACATGTTTGTGGAGATGCTCGGCTCTCCGGCCTCCATGTGCTTCCTGAAGTGCTCCAGCTGTTCTGTTTGATAAATGTGCATTAATATACATCACTATCTAGGAGTTTTAGACCTTGGGAATTACGTTTCTTGACATACTAACAATGAAACTTCTTCACAAACACAAATATTTACTTCCAAAATACCATAGTTACTTTATTTATAAATGGCACGTGTGACTAGAATATCACACATACCAGACCAGAACATGATTAACTAACTATTAATTTTATTTGCATGCTATAGAAATGACTGTGGTAGAGATTTCACTACTTTTTTCAACTTCAGGTTTTAATCTTCTGTTCTTGATCAGGATTTTTCCTTTGAGGTCGTTTGGAGACGGCAGCGGAGATCCGGCCTCCATCTGAGACAGAGTTCATGAAAAACTTCAGCTAGTTATTTTGTTACGGGCTTCTGAACGAACGCACAATATCAGACAGGTTTAAAGTGTAATTAAACACACCGGGAAATCATCTAACGGCTGTTTCAGCAGCAAATCTCCAAAAATGTCCTCGCAGTAGCGCGCCAGTTTATACTGCTGATGTTTCCTGAGAGAAACACAGCACAGGTGAAATCATATTGTGCATTTCTTTTAGAATTATTACAGGATTAGGTCACACAAACATGAAAATAAGATGAAAATGTGTTTTCCTTCATCAAATTTGTAGAAATGTAGCATTGCATCAGTGTCTCATCAGTGGATGCTCTGCAGTGAATGGGTGCCGTCAGAATGAGAGTCTGATAAAAACATCACAATAATCCACATCGCTCCAGTCCATCAGTTAACATCTGGAGAAGACCAAAGCTGAAACAAATCCATCATTAAAATGCTTTTAACTTCAAACTGTTACTTGTGGATTATTGTGATGTTTTTATCAGCTGTTTGGACTCTCGTTCTGACGGCACCCATTCACTGCAAAGCATCCACTGGTGAGCAAGTGATGCTAACTCTACATGATGCAACTCATCTACATCTTGGATGGCCTGAGAATTGTAAGCAAACTTACATTTTTGGGTGAGCTAATCCTTTAAATTATGAAAATAATTTATTAATCTATTTTTTGAGATATTAATAAGGACAATAACCAAGCACATACGTACGTGCAGTGGTTTTCGAAGGACAGGATCACCGGATACTCTGATGTCAGGAAGGCCATTTCTTTAATTCCCTGAATGACGTCCTGCATATAAGATACTGTAAATGTTTTTCAGACTAAAGCATTGATATAAATACATTTTATTGACTATTTAAAGCTCCGGAGAAATTGCAGAAGATTCTTTTACAGCATTTACTGAGAAAAACAAAACAAAAAGACAGAAATATTGATTCTGAATGCACACACTGAAGGTTTCTGTGCTTGTGTTCACCTTGAAGAGGACGTCTGTGCACATGGCCTTGCCGTGGGTGATTATGGGTTCCTGATCTTCACCTTTTCCATCCCAGCAGTCCAACTCAACACACCTGCAAGTTAAACCACTGACACTTTCAACAAAACAAACTCAAAATAACAGATGCTGCACAAATCACACTCTTTACACATTATACATCAACAGCCTACAGGAAGATGCAAAATTGCAAAGTGCATTGGCAATACAGTATTCTTTCTATATAGAATTTTTTAGCATATGGCAACATTTGATAATATTTGGTAACACTTTATGATTGTGGCAACTGATAAGGTATTCACATATCTTATGCAAATTAATAGACATATAATCACATTTGACAATTTTTTAATTAAAGTTGATGTATTTCTCATGGTTTAAAAAGTGCATCAACCAATTTTGTTGTAATAATGCTTGGTTTTAAAGAAAGTTATCGAAGTGTTACCCATTTAAAAATAATCCCAAATAAATAAATATGGTAACACTTTATAGCATCTGCAGGTTAACTAATAAAGTATTTTTCAAAAATATATACTGTTTTCCATATTAATAGATGCTCAATCACATTTTAAAATCAAATGTGTGAATCAAAGTTGATGAATGGTATTTCTCATCATTTAGAAAGTTAAGTCAAATTCAAATGTTTTAAATGCTGTGGTTCCTTTAAGGACTTTTTGGTCCAAAACCCGTTCTGAACCCTGGATTGATGATTCTACTCATTCTCTCAGATGATGTTGTAGAAGAGAGGAGCATAAGTGGAAAAAGGACAGGCTTCATGTTTCCTTTGGGATTAAATATAGTAAAGCAGTTGAAAAAAGCAAAATGTTGCCATTTGTCAGATATTATCAATAAGGACTGCTCTAGACCAAAGACTCTCTTCAACATCATTAATGCTACTCTCAACCCTTCGGCTTGTCTTTTTCCTGTGGTTTCTTCTCCATCATGTGAAGAATTTATTAAAAAAAATTTGATAGTAAAATTAGGGATCTTCGGCTGGGGATAACTCCCTCGTCTTTTAATCCATCTATTCCCTCCATTGCAGCTAACTTTTTTAGTCCGTTTAAACTAGTCTCACTTCCAGATTTGTTGGAAATAGTGGAGCAGTTTAAATATTAGGGCTAGTCTTTGGATATTCTCCCTCCTTTTTTATTTAAGCAAGTTTTTATTGACGTTGCGCCATATCTTTTGATCATCATTAATCACAGTTTAGAATCTGGCATTATGCCTGACAGTTTAAAAGCATAGTAGTTTATCCAGTGCTAAAAAAAACTGAATCTAGACTCATCAGTTTTAGTAAACTTTAGGCCTATTTCTTATTTGCCTTTTATCTCCAAGATTCTGAAAAAAAAGTGTTTTCACAGTTACACAGTTTTTTTTTTTGCTGATAATTCATTATTTGAAACATTTGTCATTTTTATTTTTTTATTTTTTGTAAATGCCATTCTACAGAGACTGCGCTTTTGAAGGTTCTTTATGATATTTTTAAAATCATGTCATTCAGGTGAGTTTTTCAGTCAAGATGAGTGAACATTACGCGAGTAATACTTTTTTGCCCTGTGGGGTTCCCCAGGGTTCTATCGTAGGTCCGTTGCTCTTTTCTCTCTATAAGCTCCCTCTTGGCCCGATTTTTTGTAAACATGATTTGTCATTTCACTGTTATGCGTATGAAACCAGGTTTATTTGCCAAAGTGAAATTATAGTTTTTAGTCCATCTGAATTTTCTAAATTTCCCAAAACTGGATTTGGGTGAGATGTCCCCGTGTTTGAAATCATGGGTAAAAAACCTTGGTTTAATTTTTCGATGAGGGGTTCAACCGTAAAATAAATTCAGATGTCACAGCTTGCTTTTTCAGCTGCACTTGTTTTCTAAAGCGAAGCCTTTTCTTTCTTTTAAAGATTTTGAAAAAGTAATTCATGTTTTTACTTAATCTAGGACTATTGTAACTCACTTTATTTTGGAATTAGCCAGACAGCTTTGTCTTGTTTGCAGCTTGTTAAAAATGCTGCGGCTCGACTCTTGAGTGGAGTTAGAAATAGGAGGCATAATACTCCTATTTTACGCTCACTACATTGGTCGCCTGCCTTAAGCTGTAATTAATTGTGCTATATAAATAAATTGTCATTGTCAAATGTAACTCATCTAAACACCCGCATAAATAAATATTTGGCAACACTTTATAATGCATGCAGGCTAACTGATAGGTTATTTTTTAATAATATATCCTGTTTTCAATGTAGATGTACAATCAATTTTAATTTTTAAACATTTTAAAAAAGTTAAAAATTAAACAATTTTAATTTTTAATTTTAATTTAATTTAATCACATTTGAATATGTATGAATGAAAGTTCATTATGAATGGTATTTCTCCATGTAAAAAAAAGTTAATTAACAGATAACCTCGTAACAATGCTACAATATGTTTTTAAGAAAGTTATTAATAAACATTAAGTAATGCAGATAAAACAAACAAACAAATGAATAGAGAATAAATTAATTAAAATTGTTACTAGAAATGTGATAAATGACTTTTTTTTTTTTTTACATCTGCAATAATGTGAATGTTATCAGACTGATATTCTGCATCTCCTCGCACCTGCAGCCGGTCAGAAGCACCTGTCTGTACATCTCCACTGACGACTTCCCTCCAAACTGTCTGCCGGTCAGGTACGTGTTATGAGACGAGTTAATGAAGTAGTGAGACAGCGGATGATCCATCTCCTGATAAACCTCCAGCCGGTCCAGAAACACAGGAGCGTTTTCATCAGACATTAGATACCGGCAGAACCCATCACATGACATCAGACCTGCACAAAGCCATAAGACTCATGCATTTATTAATGAGATGTTCAAGACAGTCCTTTAACTTATCTAACTCTGTTTTCAGTTGAAATCAACATTAGTTACTGGACTTCTACACTAGGTGGCGTTCCAAGATTACAAAAGTATACTTACATAATAAGATTTGAATGTGACTTTAAGGCATGAGCAATGCGAACAAACTATGAATTTAAGCCTTTAAACCAAAACAGTAATATTTAATTACACTGTCTAGTAAAACTATACAACATAAGCAAATAAAATAAACACCAAAGGGTGGTCTGCATATAATTAAACAACTGCTTTTCAAAAACAAACAAATAAATAAATGGAGATTACATTTTACTATCTGAAAAAATGTGGTAGGAAACTGTTTGAACATGGAACTATTGTAAATTATACAGTACATTGCATATGTATATGTATATGTATACACAGTACAGACCAAAAGTTTGGAAACATTACTATTTTTAATGTTTTTGAAAGAAGTTTCTTCTGCTCATCAAGCATGCATTTATTTGATCAAAAATACAGAAAAAACAGTAATATTGTGAAATATTATTACAACTTAAAATAATAGTTTTCTATTTGAATATACTTTTAAAAAATAATTTATTCCTGTGATGCAGCGCTGAATTTTCAGCATCATTCCTCCAGCTTTCAGTGTCACATGTAACATCAGTCGATCACATGATCATTTAGAAATCATTCTAATATTCTGATTTATTATGAGTGTTGGAAACAGTTCTGCTGTCTAATATATTTGATCAATAAAAGGTTAAAAAGAACTGCATTTATTTAAAAAAAAGATAAAAATTCTAATAATATATTTTCTTTACTATCACTTTTTATCAATTTAACACATCCTTGCTGAATAAAAGTACTTAAAAAAAAGAAAGAAAAAAAATGACTGACCCCAAATTACTGACCAGTAGTGTATATTGTTATTACAAAATATGTATATTTTAAAAACATAGCATCTTTGTTTTCTTTTTCTTTTTTTTTTTACTTTTTATTCATCAAAGTATCCTAAAAAAGTATCACATGTTCTGAACAAATATTAAGCAGCAGAACTGTTTCCAACTTTGATAATGAATCATCATATTAGAATGATTTCTAAAGGATCATGTGATAATGATCCTAAAAATTCAGCTTTGCATTATGGAAATAAATTATAATTTAAAGTATAATAAATTTAAAAACAATTATTTTAAATTGTAATAATATATCACAATATTACATTTTTTTCTGTATTTTTATCAAATAAATGCAGGCTTGATGAGCAGAAGAAACTTCTTTCAAAAACATTAAAATAGTAATGTTTCCCAACTTTTGGTCTGTATATGTATATGTATACATGTACACACAAACACACACACACACACACACACACAAACTGTATGATTTTATATATACACAAATACTATATTCACAATTATATGGCACTGACCAATCACAATCAAGTATTCCAGATAGCTGGGTAATAATGAGGAATAAAAGACAAAACAAATACATTAGAAACCATTTGGATAATAAATATACATGCAAACACAATAACGTGTAACACACCTTTCCTCTTCAGTTTGTCATCTGGTTCATATCGCTGTATGATTTGGAAAGCACATTTAGAGTCGAAGAACGGGAAGAGTATTTCATTCAGACGTGGATCTCTCTGATTCTACGCAAGAGAACGAAACCTGCAGGTTATTTTAAATAGATCAAGGAACCCGAGTGATTTGATAAGAGCATCTTTGTTTAATAAACACACGCTGAAAGTTAAACAAAAGGAACGGCTCGCTTTAAAATTAGATGCTTCTTTGAAGAAGCAGAAGAGAAATGTTAATTGAAACAATAGACAGTGGAGACTAAAGACTTCAAAGAGGAAAAGACACAGGCACAAAAGTCTTAATAACATTTGATTTAAAATGGCTATTTTGTCATTCAGGCTAATATTACATTGTTATCGCATGCAGATGTGAAGGAGCAGACGCTTCTGTGAAATAAACACACTGTCCAGGAGTTAGAAATGTGCAAAACTCAGCTCACATGCAGGACACTGAAAGTTATTACAGGAAAGAATTGCTTACTTCGTTCAGAAAGTAGACTAACTGGTCTACGCTTAAATAATCGCTTTTGTCTCCTCTGCTGAAAAGAAAAACAGCACATGAAAGACGAAAGAAGAAAACCGAATTATTCTGACTAAAGGAATAGTTCACCTAAAAATGCTGATTTATTCATCATCAGGTCATCCAAGATTAGGATGGGTTTGTTTCTTCATCAGATTTGGAGAAATGTAACATTGCATCAGTGCCTCACCAACGGATGCTCTGCAGTGAATGGGTGCCGTCAGATTGAGAGTCTAAATACAGCTGATAATCAGTGGTGTGGATTACTTGTGAATTATTCTCTTGTTTTTATCAGCTGTTTGAACTCTCATTCTGACGGCACCCATTCACTGCAGAGCATCCGTTGGTGAGGCACTGATGCAATGCTACATTTCTCCAAATCTGATGTAGAAACAAACTCACCTACATCTTTAATGGCAAGACGATGAGGACATTTTCAGAAGGTTTTAATTTTTGGGGTGAACTGTTCCTTTATTTAATGTTTCTTGTGTTATTATGAATGGTTCATCAGTGACTGAAATACACAGCTCATTTTGCTGCATGTTTCTCACGGAGTCTAGTTAGATTAACAGTTTAATATTCAAGCTCCTCAGGCAATGCATGATTAATTATAACACTGTCCAGTTTAGTGTTGTGTAACTCCTGGGAAACTCTTCCAAAACAACATCCATTCATGCAAAGTGACAAACATAACAGTAAACTACTACAGTTCATCGATGACAAGGTGTTTGCAGATCTATTTCTTAAACTGCATTCAAAAGCTATTCTAATTAAATCCTATTTCCAAAGCTATAATACATTAAAGAGATTTTAATATTCATAATATAGTTTAATATATCTAATTTAGGAATAACATGCACTGATGAATCTTTCATAATAAGAAACATGCATTAATAAAAACAGGTTAATTTGACTTTATAATGAATATACAGTAATGGATAAAATCCACCATTGACAAACTATTTATAAAATTACTAAAACAGCAATCAATACAGAATATGTACATGAATCCACACATTTAGAATAGTAAAGCTATTTAGATTTGTTGCTTAATTAATTTAATATACTGTATTTTAAAAAGCATTTTAAACATGCTTACAGTGTCTTGAACAGTGCTTCAATATCAGTTCTGGGGCAAATCTTCTGCGTAAGGCTGTAGAACTTGTCAAATTTGAAGATCTCATGCTCGATTTCATCGTTCTGTTAATAACATGAAAACAAACCAATGAGTTCTCCAATTAGAAACAAACCGGCTGGAAGCGTGTAAACTCGTTAGTAGCTAATGGTCTTTAACACATTACTCAAACTATTTCTGCAGTATGAAGTGTGCATGCAAGTTGCATAAGAGAACATGCAAAACACAAAGATAATGTAACCACAAATGTAGCATAATTATTATTCATAATTATTGTATTTTATTATTATGTTTATAGATTAAAAAAAAAGTTTATATGTGTGGTATATAAACATCTAAAATATTGTAAAAATTTATATGAATAATATATATTTTAAACATGTATAAATAACATAATTTATTATGCATATGCAATTGATAATGATAGATTTATATTCTACATGTTTTTTATAAATAATCATATTTTTTTACTTGTATATAAAATAAAATGTACATTATTTTTTACAAATAATATTAAATTTGATGTATTTTATATGCAGCATGCAGAAAACAGTGTATTTAGTTCACTGTCATCACTAAAAACAAACTAAACATCACTAAAAACATCACTAAAAATTCATGCATGTGGTTCACAACTATATGTCTGTGTGGCATAGCATTACAATAATCACATTATTAATATCTATGTATTTAGGTGATATCTGAGAGAAAGTTAAGTGCTGTAAAAGTGACCTTTCCACTGGGTAAACCCAGATCCTTCAGCGCCTGGAAGATACCTTCTCTGTTTTTGCCCGAGGCAAAGGTTCGTGTTATACTGCAGAAAATAAAACACATTCACTGTTCATAAAGACGGAAATGACACTTCATTTGATCGAGTGTCTGTGTCTGTGCATCTCTAACGTTTCAGCATCATTTCTTTTCATTAAATCTGTTGTTTTATAAATTCAAAGACTACTTTATGTCAAACATGTTTGCTTGAAAAGCTTGTATAATCTTCTAATTGCATTGACACATACACGGCTCGCCAAGGATGCATTTATTTGATCAAAAATACAGTAAAAACAGGAAGTACTGTCAAATATTATTACAATTTAAAATGTATGTTTTCTATGTGAATATACAGTAAAATTATATTTATTTCTGCGATCAAAGCTGAATTTTCTTCAGTGTCACATGATCTTCAGAGTAAGATCTTTAAGTGTAAATCTTTATTAAAATCTGGAAATACAATGGAAATAATCTTTCCATTGATGCATGGTTTATTAGGATCTGAAAATATTTGTCTGAGATATGACTATTTGGAAATCTGGAATCTGAAATCTGGAAAAAAAAAAATCTAAATACTGAGAAATCACCTTTAAAGTTGTCCAAATGAATTCTTAGCAATGCATATTACTGATCAAAAATGCAGTTTTGATATATTTACAATATAAAATTTACCAAATATCTTCATGGAACATGATCTTTACTTAATATTCTAATGATTTTTGGCATAAAATAAAAACAATTATCTTTGACCATACAATGTTTTTTTTTTTTTTTTTTTTTTGCTTATTTGCAACAAATAAACCCCAGAGACTTAAGACTACTTTTGTGTTCCGGCGTTCACATATGCTGATTTTTATCATAGTTTTACTGTATTTTTGATCAAATAAATGCAGTCTAGTTGAGCATTAAATATCTTAAATCTAAACATTTGACTGGCATTGTACAAAAGTGATTCTTTATTCGAATGCAATCACATACAGACATTTCAAGTATAACTTGAGTGGCAAATACTATTTGCATACTGTATAAATAATAATCACCATAAAATATATAAAGATGCGATCTAGTAATGACATTTATCAAATATGATGAGAATGCATGAGAAAGCTGTAAGTACTCCTGACCGGTATTTTTCCATTCCATGGTCAAAAAGACAAGCGCATCCAGCTGCAGAAAAATCAAGCGAAACTCAAGCAAAAGGAGAAACACAGAATATGCAAACAAAAAAACATTGCATTATTAAATATTCTAGGTTAAGATTGATAAACAAGTTCTTCCACCTTAAAAATAAAATAAAAAAAGACATGTATACCGCACTTAAACAACACAGTTTCCTGAGGATTGCATTGAAATCATTTGTAACGTCTCGAATCATAGACTTCATTAGATGTGCATTACTGTAAACATGAATTTAGCTTGTTTTTACAAACCGAGGGGATGATAGAAAATGTGTATCTGTGGCAACTGACAGCACATCATCAGTGCTGCTGACTGAGCTAGTAACTCGTCTCCAATATCATTAAAGGTGATTAGCTTCGAGTCTGCCGGACGAATCTTTCCTTCAATTCTTCATGAACCCTGAAAAAAGTGACTCGACACACGCATACCATCAAGCTGAAGGCTCCAGTGATTCCACAGCACTCACTGTTTTCTCAGGCAGGTCATCGGACACCACGTTATTTGCTCGGAGTTTTGAATCAGTGACCGCAAGCCGTCCATCCACTGCTGCAAGAAACACACACAAGCAACAGGAGGATAAAACTTCAAACACCAGAGAGTTTCCAGTCCTGTTTGTGGCCAGCACGACTGATGAAACATAACAAAGCACAGTTCTAGTTGTATTCATAGCATTTCCCGGGAATCG
Organism: Carassius auratus; assembly: GCF_003368295.1. Classification (NCBI taxonomy): domain Eukaryota; kingdom Metazoa; phylum Chordata; class Actinopteri; order Cypriniformes; family Cyprinidae; genus Carassius; species Carassius auratus. The sequence continues at coordinate 26,265 of NW_020526037.1, forward strand.
AACCCATAACTTGGAGTTGCAATACTCAAAGCACATACTGTACAGAAAAGTTCATCTGCACATGAAAGATTGCTGAAACGCACTCACCCTTAGATCGTACCAAGAGTTTGTTCCTTGATCAGTATTGGAGATATTGCAGCATTGCATCAGTGTGTATCAACGGGATGCTCTGCAGTGAATGGGTGCCAGTCAGAACGAAGTCCAAAGAGCTGATAAAAACAGTGCTGTGGATTATTGCT
>NW_020526038.1:0-165000 GCF_003368295.1 Carassius auratus
AGAACATTGGGGATGAAAATTGCCAGGGGATTTGATATCTCGAACGGCTTGCTCGTGCGAGGCGTTGAAATTTATGGCGAGAAATGAGAAACAGGAGTGTCTAATACCATCCACATACATTTCCTGATTTTAATCAAACTTCATCAGATTAATCGTTGTATGATGTCGATCGCATATATGTGACTATTAGGAGTCAAAGTTATAGCGCCACCAACTGGCAGCAGAAGTGTGTCATTTTCAAAATGCTTTGAATTCAGCATCTTATTTACTCGATTTGCTTCAAACTTCATCAGAATAATGTTAAAACACAGCCGAAATGAATCTGCTGGGGGTAATTGATATCTAAAAATATTGTTGCCGTGGCAACATGTCAAACTGGAATACTTCTCAGGTGATTTTGAGGCATATAACAGGCTTAGAATTTCATCAAACTCAGAACACATATCAGTATTATGATAGCTAGACACTGGCAAAAGTTCATAAGAGGGCGTGGAAGAGGCACTCTATAGCGCCACCTTTAGTCAAAAGTGGGGGGGTTAGTTTTAGCCTACAGACACCAAACTCGGTACATAAATTGTTCTTATCAAGAACGGACAACTTTCTAATTCACAGTCAACAGCTACGACCAACAGGAAGTCGGCTATTTTGATTGAATGGTGGCATTTTTTTTACATTTAAGCTGTGAATAAATGCATACTGCTCAGCGGAGAGTAACACTATACACACCAAACTTTGTCTACATGATGCCAAAACATTGAGGAACTTAAATTGCCAAGGATTTTGGATAGCTTGAACGGTTTTGACGTCTGGGTGATTTTTTTAAATGACAGTAAAAAGGGAATTATTAATTGTCCTGCATTTTTAAATTCCAAACACTTCAAAAACCGTTTTTTCATACAGAAAAAAAGTCATTCTGAGTAAATATGGATAGTTTCACGACTTTACAACACAGTAATGGGTAACAGAAAATTAAAAACACTGTCAGACATCTCCTCTCACTCTGTCCCCTCTGTTTGAGTATTATGTGCTGAGACTTACATTGTCTGAGAGAAAATGCGCCTCTACAGGTGCAATTCCTGAAAGGGAAATTCGACTGAAAGGGAGGAGACTCTCTTTAGTTTCATTTTTAAATCGGTTAAAATACAAATAAATACTTAGATTTAATTCACACTGACAAGCTAAACCAACATATATGATTATTACCGGGTCAGGGCTCATTAATAATTGATGTGTGGTCAGTGATACGTGAGAAACACGAGAGATGAATCACTGCTCTGAGCAGGAGCGTGTGGAATGATGAGTCAGAAAAAAACGAGTTTATTCTTGTTTTATAGCTTTTAAAATTAAAATATTAAAGCGATATCACACAATTCACCAATTAGAACACACCAGGAGCTAAATTCAGATGTTTTTGAACTGTTGTGTGAAAATGAAATATTTGCAGCTGCCTATCTGAAATCACCGCCTCCGATCAGTGCGTACAGAGTTGAAAAACAAACGAATTTATTCTTGTTTAAGAGCTTTTTCAAATAAAATATTGCCATAAATGCACACAATACACCCATTATAACACAAGAGCTAAATGCAGGTGTTTGTGACCCGTTTAAGTGTGCAAGACTATTTGAAAGCGCGACTGGCACAATATCTCTCGAGCTGCAGGATTCTGCCTTTCGTCGTACGAACGAACACATCACGGACAAGATTATTTCAAAATACATAATAGCTTGGCAAATATAAACGAAAACAGCCATGTGGACATAAACTGTTGAGAAATAAATCTGAAGTAGATCTACTGGATTTGAATATTAAGTGACCGCATATATACCAGCTGCTTCTGTCTTCAATTTTAATCTACATATAAAAAAGGAAACTCATTCATCTTGGCTGCTTTTTAATGTGTGTACGTATTTATTTATTTATTATTTTGCTCTAACAAGAATTAATCTATATTTAATTAAATCAATTACATTTATTTTACATTTGATTTGTCCATTTCTGCATCTAAACGCCTAAAAACCTAAAACATGCTCTATTATACTATTATTAGCAATTTCTTTATCGTCCAATTTATCAGGTGTACACACTTTCATTTTCAGAATAAATTTGCTTGTTAGATTTTACACAGTTACAGTGGTCTATAATAAATATTAACAGGTTTTATTCAAGCTGTTTAGAATGATTGCAGTAGGCTAATTTTTTTAAATGTAAATCCAAAAAAAAAAAAAAAAAAAAAACACTGGAAAACAATAACTGTTGTACTTTTTCATACATTTTGTATAATTTCATAGTTTATGCATTATAGTTATAAAAAACAAATAAATTTAGCCACTCACATAGAAATCTTAGGCCTTATCCTTTTCTGACAGTTTTAGGGATTTTTTAAAATACAAAAAAACCTTATTTGTGCTGCAAATAATAATTTCAAACTCATTTGATACTGACCTCTGACATCCTGTGACATGATATTTATTTGAATTTACATAATCTCATGGATGTAACAGTAAATCTGTTCAGCTCACAGATCAAGACTAAGCTGTAATGCAAGCAGAACTTTCACAAATGCTTGTAGGTCAATAAAATCATTACTAAACAAAAATCATTTAAGGATTTGATAACACTGTAAAATAATGTCTAATTTGTTAACATTAGCAAATGCATTAATAACACTTTGTAACAACTGCACTCATTAGTAAATAGTCAGTTCATGCTTTATAAAGCCTTGTCCCAACATTAATAGTCATTAGTAAGCAGTTTATAAATACAGCTATAAATAGCTTGGTTTATAAGCACATTTATTAAAAAGGAGAGTAAAGGGTCGGTTATCTTCCTATGAAAAATAAAAAAATAAAAATAAACAAACAACAACACAGATTGATACAGAACTTTTATTGTGGATTTATGATAAAATCAGCCTGTAAATGAATTCATACTCCTCCAAGAAGACACAATTAGTTCACACCAAACTTTTTTAACATGAAGCCAATATACTGAAGATGTTAAATTGCGAATGGGTTTAGGATTCCTTAAATGGTGTGGCCATAGCGATTTATTAAAGTAACATAAAAAAATACAATATTTATTTTACTATATGTTTAAAATTTTTCATTCCAACTCTTCACAATTTTTATATACGTAGAAGTCATCATTTGAAGGAAGCACAGTAAGTTTAATAGCTTTATCATTTTCAAGAGCCAGCATAAAATTAAAACTATCATATCTTATAAATCAAGCTTGCAATTCTTAGTACCAATAATGACCACCAGATGGAGCTATAGGATTACTTTTAAATAATTATTGTAGAAACAAGTATGATTTAAATAATTTATAGAAATCTTTCAAAGAAAAATAATATGAATTTTATGTATTTTACTGATAAAATGACCCTCACTTAATTAGAATAACAAGCTGAAGTATTGTGAACTGAATATTAAGAATTATTCTTAATAGGCTTTATGGACAGATACGTTTTGAGTGACTCTTGAAGGTTCAGCACCACATCCTCTTTTACCACTGTTTAAAGAATTTATCTTACAGAACAGGTGCGAATGAATATTGGATAGCTTGAATGGTTTTGTCGTGGTGATTTTTTTAAATAAAAGTAAAAAAGTAACCAGTAAATGTCTTTTATTTTTTAAAAGTGCAGCTTTTAAACACTTCAAAAATATGTACACATAGAAGACAAGTCATTCTGAGGAAATATGCATAGTTTCATGACTATACAACACTATATGGATGGTAGAAAATTAAAAAACTATCATACATCTGATGTCACTGTGGGTAATGTGTGTGTGTGTGTTTGTGTGTGTGTTAAGTGAATTAGGTGTGAAACTATCAGGGAAAATTTAGTCTCCAGCGCCAACATTTTACAGAACTGCCACTTTCCTGGAGTCTCGGAATTACAATGTGTCAGGTTCTGAGAGATCTAAGATTCCAAAAAATGATTTAATTAGAATACCATGAAGTATTGTGAAATACTATATATTAAGACTTTATATATAGGCCTTATGAACAGATTAGAGTGACTCGTGAAGGACCAGCATCACCTCCTCTTGTCCGATGGTTTGAGGAACATATCTTCCAGAATCCGGGATTAAGATTTAGGAGCTCATTTTTATTCCACCTCCTTTCCTGAAAGTCTGTCTTGCAGAATTGACTAAAAATTAATCTTCACATTAATTCCTAATTATTTTGCAATTCTTTTTGTCAGCTCTTGACCTGTTTTTTTCTTCTTCTTTTCTGACCTCATGACCCAGTCAGCATTTTTTGTACAATGGTCAAGTCTTAACTTATCCATTTCTGTATTGCATTTGTGTTTGATATTTCTCATGGGCTTTACAGTTTGAGTTAAAACTCTTTTTTAGCGCATTTCATCTGTAAAAGAAAACATGCCCAATAATTCTGCACACATGAATATAAGGAGTTTTTCTCTTCCAAATAATGGTAGTTATTAAGATTGATATGGTTTGGAATTGGTAAAATGTGCTTGGAAAAAAATCACAATAAAACAATGTTTTAATGTTTAAGTTTGGAATATTAAGTGACATGAATGAATGCTATATAAATATTGTTCATGTTAACATAATGTTTATAAATGAAATCTTATTGTAAAGTGTTACTCAAGTTATATATATATATATATATATATATATATATATATATATATATATATATTGTTCTGTGAATGTGATTTTAAAGTCTAGATGATTCGGATTAACTCCTTTAACTGCCATATCCTTTAAAACCTCACTGCCAGAGGGATATTGTGAATGCATGTGCCCGCTGGGCACAGTTTACCTGATGCCACCGGGGTGGTGATGGCATTGGTGGCTTGAGCCCGCCATCGCTGCTTGCAGCTATATTTAGGGCCCGAGCACCGAGGTGCGAGGACCCTCTTGTATCTGCTTTGTTTTTTAGGGCCCGAGCACCGAGGTGCGAGGACCCTCTTGTATCTGCTTTGTTTATTATTATTATTATTAGGGCTCAAGCCCAAAGGGCGAGAGGCCTATTGTTTTCCTTAGGATTATTTTTTATTATTATTATTATTATTTTTTTTTTTTTTTTTTTTTTTTTTTTTCAACGTCTCGGGGGCTTTTGGGGCCCTTAACGTGCTTAAAAAGTCTTGAAAATTGGCACACAGATTGGAACCTGCGGCCATTAGGGCCGGGCAGAGACTGATACACGGGCGTGGCACAGGGGCTCTACAGCGCCCCCTGGAATATGGAGGGCCATATATCATACATTCTTGCTCGTAGACGTATGAAACTCGGTACACATATAAATCTCATCAATCCAAACAACTTTTGTATTGCATATCATAGGCTCCGCCCAACAGGAAGTTGGCTATTTAGGGTTTAGTATTCAAATTTTTCGTCAAAGTTGTGGGGGCTTTTGGGGTCCTTAACATACTCAAAAACTCTTGAAAATTTGCGCACACTTTGGAATCTGTGGCCTTTAGGAGCCTGCAGAGGCTGGGACCCGGGCGTGGCACAGGGGCTCTACGGCGCCCCCTGGAACACAGTCAGAAATGTTGATGTATAGCTCACACATACTTGCACATATTCATATGAAACTCAGTACACATATAGATCTCATCGTGCCAAACAACTTTCGTATTGCATGTCATAGGCTCCGCCCATCAGGAAGTCAGCTATTTAGAGTTATGTAAAAAGCGCATGCTCTGGAATTTGAAATACTTGTCATAGGTTTTTTTCTCGATTGCCGCCAAACTCGGTCAACATGATCTCAAGACACTGGGGATGAAAAATTGCCAGGGGATTTTTGATATCTCGAACGGTTTGCTCGTGGCGAGGTGTTGAAATTATGGCGAGAAATGAGAAACAGGAAGTGTCTAATACCGTCCACATACATTTCCTGATTTTAATCAAACTTCATCAGATTATTCGTTGTATGATGTCGATCGCATATATGTGACTATTAGGAGTCAAAGTTATAGCGCCACCAACTGGCAGAAGGAAGTGTGTCATTTTCAAAATGATTTGAATTCAGCATCTTATTATTACTCGATTTGCTTCAAACTTCATCAGAATAATGTTAAAACACAGCCAATATAAATCTGCAAGGGGGATATTGATATCTAAAAAATTGTTGGCGTGGCAACATGTCAAACTGGAATACTTCTCAGGTGATTTTGAGGCAAATAACATACTTAGAATTTCACAAAACTCTGAACACACATCAGTATTTCTGATAGGAACTTAAATTGTGAATGGATTTTGGATAGCTTGAATGGTTTTGCCGTGGTGATTTTTTTTAATGACCTTACAAAGGGAATCATTATTGTATTTTTAAATTGCAGCTTCCAAACACGTCAAATAATTTTTTCATACAGATGAAAAAGTCATTCTGAGGAAATATGCATAGTTTAACGACTTTACAACACTGTATGGATAACAGAAAATTAAAAAACTGTCAGACATCTCATCTCACTCTGTCCCTCTGTTTGAGTATATGTGCTTCAGACTTCCATTGTCTGAGAGAAATAGCGCCCCTACAGGTTCAATTCCCGAACTTTTACTTTCACTTTTAAATCGGTTAAAAATACAAACAAATACTTAGATTTAATTCACACTGACAAGCTAAACCAACATATCTGATTATTACCGGTTCAGGGCTCATGGATAAATTATTTCTGGCCAGAGATACGTGAGAAATAGGAGAGATGAATCACCGCTGTGACCACGAGCGTCTGGAGTAAAGAGCTCAGAGAAAACGAATTTATTCCTGTTTTAAAGCTTTTAAAAATAAATTATTACAGCGATATCACACAATCAACCAATTAGAACACACCAAGAGCTAAATTCAGATGTTTTTGAACTGTTTGTGTGAAAATGAAATATTTGTGGCTGCCTATCTGAAATCACCGCCTCCGATCAGCGCGTACAGTGTCCAGCTCAAAACAAACAAATTTATTCTTGTTTAAGAGCTTTTTTAAATAAAATATTACCACAAATGCACACAATAAACCCATTGTAACACTACAAGAGCTAAATGCAGGTGTTTGTGACCAGTTTAAGTGTGCAAGACTATTTGAAAGCGCGACTGGCAGAATAACATATCTCTTGAGCTGCAGGTTTCTGTCTTTCGTCGTACGAACGAACACATCACGGACAAGATTATTTCAAAATACATAATAGCTTGGCGAATATAAACGAAAACAGCCACGTGAACATAAACTGGATCTACTGGATTTGAATATTAAAGTGACCACATTTACCACTTGTTTCTGTCTTCAATTTTAATCTATATAAAAAAGGAAACTCATTCGACTTGGCTGCTTTTTTAATGTGTGCGTATTTATTTATTTATCTTTTTATACATTTTGTATAATTTCATAGTTTGTGTATTACAATTATAAAAACAAAAATAAAATTAGCCACTCACATAGAAATAGCTTAGGCCTTAACCTTTTTCTGACAGTTTTAGGGATTTTTAAAAATCCTAAAAAAACCTTATTTGTGCTGCAAATAATAATTTCAAACTCATTTGATACTGACCTATGACATCCTGTGACATTATATTTATTTTAATTTACATAATCTCATGGATTTAACAGTAAATCTGTTCAGCTCACAGATCAATACTAAGCTGTAATGCAAGCAGAACTTTCACAAATGCTTATGAGTCATTTAAGGATTTGATAACACTGTAAAATAATGTCTAATTTGTTAACATTAGCAAATTCATTGATAACACTTTATAATAACTGCACTCATTATTAAATAGTCAGTTCATGCTTTATAAAGCCTTGTCCCAATATCAATAGTCAGTAGTAAGCAGTTTATAAATACAGCTATAAATAGCTTGTCCTTGGTTTATAAGCACATTTATTAAAAATGAGAGTAAGTTATCTTCCTATGAAAAATAAAAGATAAAAATAAACAAACAACAACACAGATTGATACAGAACTCAGAAATTTTATTGTGGATTTATGATAAAGCCTGCAAATGAATTCATACTCCTACTCATACTACTCCATACTCCTTTTTCAACATTATGCCAAAATACTGAGATGTTAAATTGTGAATGGGTTTAGGATAGCTTAAATGGTGTTGCCACAGAGATTTATTAAAGTAACATAAAAAAATACAATAGTTATTTTACTATATCTTTACAATTTTTCATTCTAACTCTTCATAATTTTTTATATAAGTAGAAGTCCTCATTTGAAGGAAGCACAGTAAGTTTCATAGCTTTATCATTTTCAAGAGCCAGCATAAAATTTAAACTATCATAACTTATAAATCAAGCTTGCAATTCTTAGTACCTATAATGGCCACCTGAGGGAGCTATAGGATTACTTTTAAATAATTATTGGAGAAACGAGTATGATTTAAATAATTTATAGAAATCTTTCAAATAAAATAATATGTATTTTACTGATAAAATGACCCTCACTTAATTAGAATAACAAGCTGAAGTATTGTGAACTGTATATTAAGAATAATTCTTTATAGGCTTTATGGACCGATACGTTTTGAGTGACTCTTGAAGGTTCAGCCCCACATCCTCTTTTACCACTGTTTAAAGAATTAATCTTACAGAATAGGTGTGAATGAATTTTGGATAGCTTAAAGGGTTTTGTCGTGGTGATTTTTTTAAATAATAGTAAAAAAGGAACCAGTAAATGTATTTTTATTTTTTTAAAGTGCAGCTTCTAAACACTTAAAAAAAATGTACACATAAAAGACAAGTCATTCTGAGGCATATTTCCTCAGAATGACTGGTCTCATGACAAAAGTTTCATGACTATACAACACTATATGGATGATAGAAAATTAAAAAACTATCATACATCTGATGTCACTCAGTCCCACTGTCACTGTGGGTAATGTGTGTGTGTGTGTGTGTGTATGTTAAGTGAATTAGGTGTGAAACTATCAGGGAGCATTTAGTCTCCAGCGCCAACATTTTACAGAACTGCCACTTTCCTGGAGTCTCCAGAATTACTCGGTGTCAGGCTCTGAGAGATCTAAGATTCCAAAAAATGATTTAATTAGAATACCATGAAGTATTGTGAAATACTATATATTAAGACTTTATATATAGGCTTTATGAACAGATTAGAGTGACTCGTGAAGGACCAGCACCACCTCCTCTTGTTCGATGGTTTGAGGAGTATATCTTCCAGAATCTGGGATTAAGATTTAGGAGCTCATTTTTATTCCACCTCCTTTCCTGAAAGTCTGTCTTGCAGAATTGACTAAAAATTAATCTTCACATTATTTCCTAATTATTTTGCAATTCTTTTTGTCAGTTCTTCTTAACCTGTTTTTCTCTTCCAGCTTTCCTGGACTATTGTATAGCACTCATAAATGATTAAATAAAAAAATAATGGTAGTTATTAAGATTGATATGGTTAGGAATTGGTAAAATGTGCTTGGAAAAAAATCACAATAAAACAATGTTTTAATGTTTAAGTTTGGAATATTAACTGACGTGAATGAATGCTATATAAATATTGTTCATGTTAACATAATGTTTATGAATGGAATCTTATTGTAAAGTGTTACTAAAGTTATACATATATATTGGTCTGTGAATGTGATTTTAAAGTCTAGATGATTCGGATTAACCCTTTAACTGCCATATCCTTTAAAACCTCACTGCCAGAGGGATATTGTGAATGCATGTGCCCGCTGGGCACAGTTTACCTGATGCCACCAGGGTGGCGATGGCATTGGTGGCTTGAGCCCGACATCGCTGCTTGCAGCTATATTTATTATTATTATTCTTCTTCTTCTTCTTCTCCCGAATGAATCGCATTTTTGAGGGCTTTAACATGCTCAAAAAGTCATGAAACTTTGCACACGCGTCAAACCTGATAAAAATTTTCGTCTGATATAGGATTCAGAAGAGGGTGTGGCAAAATGGCTCGACAGCGCCACCTATACCAAGAAAATCAACAGCCTTCCAGCTATGTTTCACGTACATGCACGAAAATTGGCACACACATGTAACACACCAATACCTACAAAAAAGACTCTTGGAGCGAAATTCTAAACCCAACAGGAAGTCGGTTATTTTTAATATTATGAGCAAATTTTGTGTAATTTTGGTCATTTCCATGTGTTGTATTTTAACGAACTCCTCCTAGAGAGTTCTTCAAATCATCACCAAATTTGGTATGCCTAATCTAAAGGCCTTTGCGATGTTAAATTGCGAAGATCTTGAGTTTTCGTTGAAGGGCGTGTCCGTGGCGGCCTGACGAATTTCGATGATTCGCCATGAAAAATGAAGTTGCTGTAACTCAGACATACAATGTCCAATCTGCCCCAAACTTCACATGTTAGATAAAACTTCTGCCCTTAACAGATCTACATGCCCACATTCAGTTATAGTCATAGCGCCACCTATTGGCAACAGGAAGTGACATGTTTTACGCTGCGACAAACTACTCCTATACTTTTTTTGAGAATAACATATATTTTGTGGTCAGTCTAATCTAAAGGCCTGTGCAATGTTAACTTTTGGAGATCTTGAGTTTTTGTTAAAGGCCGTTTCCATGGCGCCATGACAAAGTTTGATGTCTTGCCACAGCAAGAGAAGTTGCTGTAACTCAAGCATAAAATGTTCAGTCTTCCCCAAACTTCACGTTTGATAAGAGTCCTGGCCTGAATACATCTGAAGGCCAAAATTCCATTATAATGATAGCGCCACCTGCTGGCAACGGTAAGATTGGCACATATATGGGATATACTTTGATATATTCCACTTATATTTAGGACATTAAATGCATATTTCTCAACGTTCACCTTTTTACTAAAGCCACACGATGGCGGTGAGCCCGGGTGCGAGGGCCCGTTCATCGCTGCTTGCAGCTTTAATACTTTAAATGTAATTCATTGGGAGTTCACGAACTTAACTACAAATTCATCAATAGAATTTATCTCACACCATTACGTTTAAAGAAAATATATAGAAATTCGACTGGCCTATGTTTTAATTGCAAAAAAACATAAGGGAACATTTCTTCACAGTTTTTGGTACTGTAACAGAATTATCCCTTTTTGGAACAAAATACATAACTTTTTACAAGAACTCTTTGGGTTACAGTTTTGTTTCTCCTTGGAATTGTACATGTTATCTGTTGGAGTTGAGACAGTGTTTGATTCTCATGTGAAACATATGTTCTTAATTTTGGTGTATCTGGCAAAGAAATGCATACTACTATTATGGTCATCTCCTCCGGTTCCTTCTTTCAAAATGTGGATGTCTAAAATATCTATATTACTCCCCCTTGAGAAACTTACATATGACGTGCACCGAAAATCTGATGACTTTTGGCAGATATGGTCACCTCTTTGGCATTATATAAAGAACCTTCCTTGACTCTCTAATTTGTGATTCCCTGTACTTGTAATGTATTTTATCATTTGACCTTCCACTTTTTTATCTTTTTTTTTTTCCCTTCTTCCTTTCCATTGTATTTTGCTTTGTTCTTATTTTGTATGTCTGACACTGTATCTGTGTACTTCTGATCATTGAACTGACAATAAAAAAAAAAAAGAAGTAATAAGCAATATTTTAAAATCTATACTATGTTTGATAGGGAGCCAGTGCAGTTTTGACAGGACCGGGCTAATATGGTCATACTTCCTGGTTCTAGTAAGAACTCTTGCTGCTGCATTTTGGACTAGCTGTAGTTTGTTTACCAAGCGTGCAGAACAACCACCCAATAAAGCATTACAATAGTCTAACCTTGAAGTCATAAATGCATGGATTAACATTTCTGCATTTGACATTGAGGGCATAGGCCATAGGCCTATGTGTTCTGGACTAGACTAACTGAGACTTGTCATGGCACTTGTATACCGTTGTTGTTCTCTTGTTGCTGCTTCTATTGTTCTCATTTGTAAGTAGCTTTGGATAAAAGCATCTGCTAAATTGTTAAAATGTAAATCTAAATGTAAACAACCAATTAACGTCCGCAATCTGAAGCAGGAAAAAGTTCCTTTGTCTCTGAGGATACACCCACTCGCATGTGTTATGGTGTCATCACAATTCAGCAATTGTATTCTAGCAAGTTGGTAACTCCAGAATAAATATATTTTACAAACCTTTCCTATAGGTGAATAGTTCAGTCACCACATGACGATTACACAGATACCAAAAATGACATGTAAAGGTAGAGGAAACATACAGTTTTATTCATATGCAGAATTACACACATTTAAAGTTTGAATAACACACAATAAAACTGCAGATACTCCAATTTGATATGGGAAGACATCTAAGCACAAAAAGTGTGTGTTGAGAGAGAGTTCTTAACCCTCTGGATTCTAAGGGTATTTTTGGGGCCTTGAGAAGTTTTGTCATGCCCTGACATTTTGTGCTTTTTTCAGTTTCTTATAAATATCTAAATGGGTAAAGTCTAATATCACTGTAATCAGCACAAACTGGGCTATAATAATATGTGAAAGGCATGCATGTACATGATTGTATTTTTGAGAAAAAAAAATGTATGCATGGTTAGTGAAAAACTAAAAATGTTAAATCACTTGAATAAGGCAATAAAACACATACATAAAATTGGTTGCCGGAAAAGTTGAGAACTGGAGCTTGTAGCCTAGAATTTTTCTTTCTGAATGATGTGAAAATCATCTTGTTTACTCCCTCACAGAAAACAATATATTGATTTAAATTTTCTAAGACACTTTTTGTTGGTAAAAGTCATATGCGAGTAGGCGTCAACTATCATGAATATCATTGTGATTTACACCTGAGAAGACAAAGGCCTGCATAATGAGCTGCATAATGAGCCTCTCATTCAACTGTGCCACTGTGAGGGAGGTGTTACAAGAAAGAATGTGAGAACAAAATAAAAGTATATAATTTTATGTTTGTAGTTTATTAAGAATATATTTAATTATCCCACAACATAATTTAATATCCACTTGGGGGAGCAGTTAAACAGTTTATTAGGAACAATCAAAGCTGACTTTCAAACAAATTTTTTGGCATCCTTACTTCAGTCACACAATCCTTCAGAAATCCTTTTAACAATCTTATTTTCTACCAAATAAACCCCATTTATTATCATCATCATTATTATTATTATTATTAATAATGTTGAAAATAGCTGATAATATTTTTCAGGTTTTTTTAGGGGGAATAAATCGAAAGAACTGCATTGTTTTTACATTTGTTAGAGTTATCTCTATTTGTCACATTTACATTATTTACATCAAGCTCTGAATGAACATTGAATGGTATAGTATTGTATATTGTTATTGAAACTTCATAATGTTTCACTTGATTATACATTTAGTCAGGAATTATAGTTTGGAAAAAGTATTTGGAAAAAGTCTAACTAGTAAAATGTTTACACTTTATGTGAAAACTAGTACAAATAAATAAAAAGAGACTTACTCATGTTTATGATCTCTGCTGAATAAAGTGCTTCATTCTTTTTTCTGAGGAAATCCATTTCTCAAATCCTCAACCACATCACATCTTTTTGGGGTGAATTATGTCTTAGTCCTCTCATCGCGAAGCAAACAGTAAAATAAAATAAAAACTTGAACAGTCTCACTGCCTTTTCTTCTGTGTGGGCGTATTCAAGCCGCGCTTCAGTTTGAATCTGAATAGCGCGTTCAGCGCGGGGGCGTGGTCACATTAAATATAATGATGGGAGATATGAAAAACAGACATTGCGTTGTTTTCATATGGATTACTTTATCTCAGAATATTTGTTTTCGGCAGCACTTGTTTAGTTTAAAAGGAGACATTCCAGGCTTTCTATAGATATCTCTCTCATGTCTCTTCATTGAGTATTCACGGAGTTACAGTTCATTTTAATGACATGTTTGTACATGACGATCAGCGGAGACAAAGACTGTAGACAGCGCACCTTGTTTGTTATCTTTATTTTATAAGTGAACAAAGGTTTTTTGTTATTATGTCTGTATCCAAAAAAAACTAGACCCTTTACAGATTCGATTGATGTATTGCTCTTATCTGTACGATTAAAAATGAGAGTGTAATTTAAGTTCTTTTCGGGGTTATCAGGAGAAAATGACTCAAAACGCATATATGCGTTAATCGACTCGAAAGGGTTAATTTCTCTGAGACTGCTTACATGACTCGTGTAAAATGTGTCGTGTCATTCCAGGGTGTCGTAAACAATTTAAATCCAGCCATACTGGTGCCAGGCATTCAGCTTGCAGAGTTCGGGTTATATGCCTGGATTTTAAAAGCTAAAAAGCTTTGGTTTTTAGCCAAGGAAGGTGTGTTGTTTTAGATTAAACTAACCATGATTCATTTGTTCAGAACCAATGAATCAATGAACTGCGCATATGTTACATAGGCATTGTGGACAAAGCCCCATATGCATTTATTTTGGGTAGGGATGTGCCTGTTCTGTTTGACTTATTGCAAAGACAGACTGGTGTAGCTGATGTGAGAGCAGTTTCAAGAGAAAAGGCAAGACAGGTAGAAGAGTGTAAACAGACTTTTTATTTGTTACCTTTTGCAGAGGAGTCCAAAGGTAAAAGGTCCAGAAGAGAGAAAAGAAAAGAAAAAGTCAGGGGAACCATTATTGCAGAGCAACTCTTGTGGAAGATTTTTATAAGTAAGGTTTTAATTAATCAAGTATATAATCTAGCCATTTTTGCTGCTAGTTATTATTCTATTAAAATCTTATAGGCCTAAAATCTAATAGAAAGTTGCCTACGCCCTTGAATGTACAAAACTGATGAGAAACACATGGTCAGACATACATTGAGGGCCTATGCTTAGAGAAAATCAAGCAGAGGGCCTTTCCTCTCTAGGGACGCATGGAAAGTGAGCATAAGGAAAAGCCTGACTATGTGGAACCGCCCCATATAGTGTATATAAGGAGAAACCAAATAGCATTCGAGAGATCTCCTTGCAAGGAACTCTCGGCTTTGTTTTGCTTAAAATAAAGTCTTTTCTTCTGAGAGAAAAATCCCTGACTGAGTTTGATTCTTCCGAGAACAGGCAAAATACACCACAGATTTGGCACCCCAGATGGGACTGGACAAGAGTAGAAGAGTGGACAGCCGCTTTTGAGCTGACTGATGATCAACACAACCGGGTGGCCACCATAAAATAAGGTAAGCATTTTTTGCTTATAAAATTCGTTTGTGTTGGTTGAGGTCAGTTCTGAGTGGTAAGGACATTTACAATCTACTCTTCCAAATTTAGAAAAAAATAGGATATCCAAATTGAAAAAGGGGTTTTACTCCAGAAGAAATAACTGCATGCACATATTTGGTTTATTAATAGGAAAGCCTTGTAAGGTAACCTGGATTTAAAACAAAAATGGTGTAGGCAAAAAGACACTGTATGCAATGGTCTGTGTTTATTGGATAGCTGTGCCAGGTAAGGACAGTGATAAACGGATAAGCTCCGTATTATAAATTCCGTATTGGGTGGGTAAGGGTCGAGCACCGTTCCTGGACCTTCACTTTGGTGTGAACTGGTAGAAATGGACTCGACCCAGATCCACTTGAAAGGGATGAATGTATGATGAGCCTTGATAATAAAAGGACAATTAATGACTGATTATCCCTAAGATAAAGGGAAAAAGTATGCAAGAATAAGCACTCTGGCTAAATAAAGAGTGTAGAAAATGTGAATGAGTTTAGTATCAATAAAGTTTGAACCGAGATCTATAATAAGAGCATTTTGGATGTCTGTGTGAAAGGGGAGAAAATTTTCTGAGCCCAGTTCAGTGGGAGTGAGAGCAAGGGAGGAAGTTTCCACATTAAAGTTTTAATACATGGTTGGACAAAAAAAGGAAAGAGAAGTAAAAATAAAAATAAAGAATTATTGTTAGAAATAGTTATCTAAAAGGTGATAATAAAATGGAGTAAATAAAACAGACAGTCAAATAATATTATAAATAAAAAAAGTGTAAACGCATGAGACAAAATAAAAAACTAAATTCAAAAAGGTATGACACATAGTAAAGAATAAAAAGTAGGGTGTAATGAGTAAAAATAGTTAAATTAAGTGAAAGGAAAAGAAGACATTGTAACTAAGTGACTATAAAATTAAAAAGTTGATTTTTGGTGGTAATAATATAAATAAAGATATGGCAGCCACACCAGTGGAAATAATTGGATTAAAATATCCACTGTGTAAAGAGCAAACAAACAAAATCTAAAAAAAATGGCAGAAGAGAACAAAAAAATATGACGACAAAATGGCCAAAGGAAGGGACATTTGATGTAGCATTGTGTGAGGAAATGGAAACTCTGATAAAAAACTATAAAACTAAAAGCATCAGTATGAAAAGAGAAAAAAGAGAAACAAAAAGGGAAAAAGAGAAAGAAGTAATTGCTCTGTTTAAAAAAGAAGGTGAGGATATGTTGAAGAGTATAAAACAGGCCAGGAAAGTCCTGAAGGGGGCAGAGAAAGATAACATGAGAAAAGAAAAGTTATTTTCAGAGCCTCCCCCCATCTGCCGGTAGAAGGAGAGTTCCCAATACTCAAGGGAACCGTGGAGGTAACAGGAGAACTAGAGTTAGAAGGGCAGATAGAGATGAATGAGGAAGAGAAGCCAGCTGTGAAAACACAGAGGCAACCCATAAAGGAAAGTGCAGAAAGTTTGCAACTGGATTGTTACAGGCAAGCACATACAGCATTAGAAAAAATGAAAGCTAATCAGAAAGATAAAACCTGGTTTGAGGAAGGATTGGAAAGAAAGAGGAGGAAAGATAGAGATACTGTAGCACAAGTACAAGCTTTGGACAAAGAAATGGAAGAGAAAATTAGAGAATCAGGGAAAAAGATCAGAGAGGTAAATAAGTTGGAGAGAGGAAAGAGTAAGTTGTTCTATGGTA
The DNA here is from genome assembly GCF_003368295.1 of Carassius auratus. Classification (NCBI taxonomy): domain Eukaryota; kingdom Metazoa; phylum Chordata; class Actinopteri; order Cypriniformes; family Cyprinidae; genus Carassius; species Carassius auratus. The sequence continues at coordinate 16,831 of NW_020526038.1, forward strand.
GTGAGGATGAGAATCAAGCAGAGGAGTTATTTGATAACGGTAAATGGGAACAGGGCAGAGATAAAGGGATACTTTGACCACTGGCCGCACAGCTCCCAATTTTAATCAAGGGTGAGCAGGGACAGTATGTCCCCTGGGCTTTACAGGACCTCGAGGGGCTTGTCACTCGCCTTCCTGATATTCATGAGGGGGCAGGGAAATTCATTAGAGTGTTTGAAGAGGAAACAATGGGAAAGCTATTGGCAGTGGGAGATGTTAAAGCTCTGCTAGCTAAAATTATTGGAGGGACAAAGATGGATGAAATTCTTCTTACAACGACTCTAAACAGAGCAGTGAACTCTCACAATATGGTTGGGATTGTTTTTGATGCATTCCGCCCAGCAGTATGGCAGGCATTGCGTGCAGAGTATCCGATCAGACTGAATCCTAAATCACTGAAGGGAGAAGGAATTGGAGATTCAGAGAATCCAACAACTTATGTACAAAAACAACTGAAAAGGTGGAAACAAGAAACTGAGGGGGATCCCGAGGGAGACCCATTAATGTCAACATTGTTTAGACAAGCTGTGATTGATGCTATGCCGCCAGCGGTAAAAAGCAAGCTGGAGGATGTGGACGGTTTAACTTCTAAAACACACAAAGAGTTTTGTGACCATGTGTCTCATGCAGTGGAACAACAAAGAAAAAATGAACTAAAACTAAAAAGTAAAGAGAAAGAGTTATAACGTAAACTAACTCAATTACAGCTTGAAGAACTCACAAAGAAAAATAAGAAAAATATTCAAGCTTCAGTAACAAATGCAACAGCAGAACAAATGACTATAATACCTCCAGTAATTGCTCCACAACCTACTATTCAGTCAAGCCCACTTACAGCAGTCCCTCCAAATGAACACTTGAACTCTGTGCCCATAATAAATGTTTATACTTAACAGCCAGGACAAATGGGATGGAGAAAAAACCCCATACAGCAAAGAGGCAGAGGCAGAGATCGGCCTCCACCATTGTGCTGGGGCCGTGGACAGCAGTAAACCCTTGGGGAGGTCCCAATCCAGGCTATTAGGGGTGCCCAGAGAATCTTAACGGGGAGAGTCAGCTTCCAATTTTATCAACAAAAGCTGATCAAGAGCCTATTATGCAGATTAAAATAGAGGGAAAACCATTTCCATTTTTGGTTGATACGGGGGCAAATTTAACGTGCATTAATTTGAAATATGCTTCACATCTCCCTTTGTCTGGAAAATTGGCAAAGACAATAGGATTCTCGGGAAAAATGCAATTGATTCCCATAACAGCTCCAGTGTGTCTACAAACAAAAGATCAAAGAATAACAATGGCCATTCTGGTATCAAATCAAACTCCTATTAATTTGTTAGGAAGAGATGCATTATGTAAATTAGGACTACAAATTTGGTGTTCTCCAGAAGGGATATATATTGATTCAATAGGAACAGAAAAACAAATGATGGTTGCAGAGCCAAAAGCAAATGTTTTTTGGATAGGACAGATAGAACAAGATGTGAGACAGTCAATAAATGGGGAAAGTTTATTGAAGCATAGATACCTGAAGCACAGCTATCAAAGTCTGAATTTCATTGCACAATGATATATGACCAAGAAAGGGATGAAAATATAGAACAGAAATGGCAAAAAGAAACAAAAGGACAGCAGATTGAGATAGCCTCCCAGTACATCATCATAGGTAAGGAGGGAGCAGCTTTAAACATACCAGAAGGTGAATGTCAAAAAATGGTTCAATGTAAATAACTCTGTCCCGCATATTGCAGTATATGTAGGAAGAAATTGGGAAGCAAAAGATTTAGGATGAAAAGGGCAGAACAAAGCAAATGAGAATCAACAGAAAACCCATTGATTTTTCATTCAGCTGACAAAAATTACATCAAAATTCTGTGTGCAACCAGTTTGCTGGGAATTCCACAGGAAGTAGTTATCAGCCAAAAGAAAGTGACACAGATGACTACAGCATCTGATATAATAAACACAAATGAGACTGAATTATTTAAGGAAATGGAGTGTCAGGTACCAACTGAACTATGGTCTCAACATGACACAGATATTGGATTAATAAAATCAGCAAATCCAGTAAGAGTTCAACTTAAGCCAAATGCACGTCTGCCTAGAAAAGCACAATATCCTTTACGGGCAGATGCGGAAGCAGGAATAAAGGACACAATTGAAGGCTTAGTGAAGGCAGGGGTATTGGTAGAAACTACTAGTTACTGTTACACTCCAATTATGCCTGTAATCAAATCAGACAAAAACAGATGGCGACTTGTTCATGATTTACGAACAATAAGTCGGAGCAGACCACAGATGTCGTGAGTCTCGCCCCTCCCTAGTTCCCACCTCGGGGAGGTCCCAGGAACACCCCAATGACCAGACACATGAGAGAGAGTGAGTATGATTAAAACAAACTTTATTTAAATTTAAAAAGGTGCAAAGGGAAGGGAAAAGGGAATCTAAAATCCACTCTCGGGGCCAGAGAGTATAGGTCCGAGTCGCTTCTGACTCTGTCACGGGGACTCTCAGGTAAGCCTGTCAGTAATTTGTGTCCTTTCCTTCACGTGACTCAACAGGGTTTTTCTCAGTAGTGCCTTTGTGTTTCCCCTGCAGGAGAACCGTCGGTGGGGCCCTTCCAGTCCCTGCACGCAGAGCAAAGGCAAGTAATTCTGATGAATTGGTTGGGGTGCGTACCTGACGCCGTTCGCCATGAGATTCTGGGTCTGCGGTTGGAAATGCCTAAAAGGTCCACAGGTAAGTATGCAGAAGGACAACTGGGCCTTTACTTTGGACGTACAGGTGAGTATACAAGGGCAACTAGAGATTGACTCTGGGCATACAAGTATGTATACAAGGGCAATACGCTGGCTCTTAGCTTTAGGCATACACATGGGCATACAGGGGCAACTGGAGCTTTGCTCTGGGCATGCAGGTGGGTATACAGTGACAATACTGAATGGATACAACTCACAGACCCTCGAACGGGTGGACGTCAGGCTTAAGCACTTTTCAGCTCGGGAGTCTAGAGAAGGTGTATATGTCAAGACACTGTGGTCTTCTTCACCAGTGCAGACTTCCCCGACCAACACTCAACACGGTCACCTCTCACCGTGGAAACACTCCCACAACGACTCAGAGCCTCAAGCTCAGACCTGTAGGACTGGTAACAGACAGACAGAGTTCCTCCACAAATTTACTTAGCTTCAGTGAATATATGGAGAAAGACACCACCTCTCGAATTTGACCAAGAGTGGATAGAAGTACAGATTGAAGTTGCTGCACATTGGGCCTTCCACGGCCTCAGCTGGTGCCACCACGCTGGGTGACTTCAAGTAGGTTTGTGCCACCGGGTATGTACCTCAGGAATGACTCGAACGCTTCCCTCTCCTCTCTTCCAGACAACGGACCGGAGATCTAGACAGGGGCGAACCTCTGAAAGCACTCCACAAACAGGATTTCATACACAAGGGCTACACAGCTGGATGTTCATAGAGCAGCCAACACTTCTCTCAGTCGTCATCCCCCACAATATGCACACTGTTCCTTACTTGCTATTGTTGACACGTCACCACTCGGTGGAGTAGGAGTCCAAAGCCACGAGCGGGCATGTATATAAAAGACTGTCGTCTCACAACACCGTACTCACACTTCCATTAACACTGGATCTTTCCACTTCTCTTCCAGATAACCGACATCCGACACAACTGGCAGCACGATCCTTCCTGCAATCCTAGCAGATCTTCAATGTGTGATAACTTCACATCACACAATGCATCTGAACACAATGCTCCAATAAAGATATTCGTATACTCAGCCCTGTGTGTGTATCTCTCTTTGCCCAAGCTCCACAGTACACCATATACACTCTCTCTCTCTCTCTCTCTCTCTCTCTCGCTCTCTCTCTCTCTCTCTCTCTGCTCTGTTGCACCCACAATAACTACTGGGAATCACCAACACTTCCTGTGTTTCTGATGCCCCATTTATGTGTCTCCTCTTCACCAAATTGCCCAATTAGTGATCGCCGCGCTCAACAAGACACCTGTTCCCAATAAAACGCCGATTTGGGTACGCCAGCGTTCCCGGAAGCGGCGGTGTTTGCGATATATGGTCCAGGTGGAACTAATCTTCCTCATTTTTGGTTCCGCCCCGTTACAGTCACTCCGTCACATCTATAAACATTCACCACATATATTCAACAAGATTCTGAAGGCTGATTTAGAAGACCTTGTAATAGACGGTACATTATTACAATACATGGATGATTTAATTATCTGTCCTCCCTCACTAGAACAATGCAACAAAGACTGAATTAAGGTGTTGACAAAATTAGCTCAAGGAGGACACAAGGTGTCTAAAAACTAAAAACAAATTGCAGTATTGCCAGCCTCAAGTGGAATACATGGGAAGATTAATTGCATTTGGTACACGAGCTATAGCTCCAGCTCAGTTAGAAGGTATAAGTAAAACACCGTTACCTCAGACAGTAGGAAAAATGATGAATTTTCTAGGAATGACGGGCTTTAGTGCCGATTGGATAGAAGACTATGCAGTAAAGACAGGACCTTTGAGAGAAATTATGAAACAAACAGGATTACAACATTTAAGCAATCCATTAAAATGGAACATAGATGCCTTACTAGCATTTGAAACAATAAAAAAAGAATTTCCTGGGAATGGCAGAATATGATAAAATGTTTCATCTATATGTGGCAAATAGAGTTGATGGTTTTGCATCAGCTGTATTAATGCAAGAGACCTGTAGTGGGAGGAAAAAACAGCCTATAGCTTACTACAGCACAAAGTTAGACAATGTAGCCCAGGGATACCCACCATGTTACCAACAGGGTTTAGCTGCAGTGTATTATGCCTATGAAAAAGCATCCACAATAACTATGGGGTATCCAATAACAATATATACCCATCACAAAGTTGTGGAATTAATAGAACAAGGGAAATTTGTTCTGACACAAGCTCGAATTCTAGCCTATTCCTCCTTACTCACATACCCAGATGTTACCATTAAAAGATGCCATACAGTTAATCCAGCTGAATTAATTCCTTTGGCTTTCGAAGGAGAACCTCATGAGTGTGTGAATGAGTCCTTGGCATTTACTAGATTACGACCAGATCTAGAATCAACACCTATTACTGCAGCAGAAGTAACTTACTTTGTAGATGGTTCTAGCTTTAGGGATCACGAAGGAAATCATACAGGATATTCAGTAGTGAAGAAAAACAAAAAAGAATTTGAATCTGTGATATCACAACATTGTGTACAGCCTTGCTCTGCTCAATTAGCAGAATTAAAAGCTCTCACAACTGCATGTCAGTTAGCAAAAAGGACAAACTGCTAACATTTTTACAGATTCAGCGTATGCTCATGGTGTATGTCATCTATTCGGAGCAGTGTGGAAACAAAGAGGTTTCAAAAAGAGTGATGGGACTCCCATCCAACATAGTGAACAAATAGGGCAATTGATTTCTGCTATGATGCTACCAAAACGACTAGCAATAATCAAATGTCAAGCACACAAGAAAGGAAATGACTATGTCATCAAAGGAAATAATGCAGCAGATTTAGAAGCTAAAAAAGCTTCAGGGTGTCAAGTAGCAGTATTAGCACCTGTTGTACTTATCGAGCCTCATCCTCAATTGGATGACATTATTCGAATTCAACAACAAGCAGGCCCCTATGAACAATCAATGTGGCAACAAAGGGGAGCTAAAAAAGACTCACAGGAGATCTGGCGTACACATGAAGGACACATTGTTGTAACTACTTCACAGTTGAATACTCTTCTTATTACAGATGCACATGGTTTTGACCATTGTGCAAGGGGAGAAGTAGTAAGAAAAATTAAACAGCAAGGACATTGGTCTCCTTATTTATATGAAATGGTGGATGAATTTTTGTCCACATGTGAAGTATGTGCTAAATACAATGTAAGAAAGGCATAGTGACACCAATAGGCCATATTCCAACACCTGAAGGCCCCTTTAAACATCTTGTATGCGATTATGTGGATATGATAAAGCGTGTACAAGGCAAAAGATACATGCTTGTTATCATAGACAGGTTTAGCAGATGGGTGGAGGCGGTACTATCTGCGGATCTAGGAGCAGGAACAGTAATTAAATTTCTAACAAGAGAGGTAATTCCTAGATTTGGAATTCCATCAGAAATAAGTTCAGATAATGTGTCGGCATTCATACAAAAAACTGTGAAACAAGTGTTGCAACAATTAAGAATAAAACAGAGACTAGGAATGCGTTTATAGACCTCAGTCACAAGGGATAGTGGAGAGGGTTCAACAAAATAGCTCTAATGAGCTATCGCATGCAAACTAACAGGAACACGCACTTAACACCGCATGAAATGCTTACGGGTCGACCCATGCCTGTGCCATATTGTAGAGGTCCCTATAAAGGACTGCCTCTAGAACAATTACAAATGGAACTTCGCTCTTATATGAACAAACTAACTGCCATACATAAAACTATCTATTTACAGGAAAAAAGAAAAGAGCCCAGTGAGGAATCAGAGACGGCCTGTCCAGTTGTTCCAGGGGACCAAGTTTATCTGAGGTTATTCCGGAGAAAATGGAATGAGTCCAGGAGAGAAGGACCCTACACAGTGGTGAGAGCTACTCCAACAGCAGTCCAAGTGGAGGGAAGCACAACCTCGTATCATCTAAACCACTGTACTAGAGTTCCCACAGGAAAGGCAGAAAGAAAGGAAAGCAGACAATGCAAGAGAGAGCAATGAGGAAGAATCAGAGACACATGATGAAGTGCAAACTGACGAGAGCTCTTTTCTCCTGTCAGACAAACTGGAGAGGACAGAGAATAAGTCTGACGACATGTCTGAAGACCATCCTATGCCTAATGCATCTCATAATGCAGACTCAAACTCAACCGATAGAAAGCAACCTGACTTCCCTTCAAATGACTTTACAACCTTTGAACATAAGTGACAATGTGATCAATGTGCCTAATTTGGGAGAAACTTTTGTCATTTAACAGATTTTACCAGGCCATATTGTATTGCTGAATGCCTTGGATTTTTAGGAAATCCTAAATTAACAGATTATTTCTTTAGACCACTCTGGGGATCCTGGTGTCAGTATTCAGATATCAGTCAAAATATAAAAATTGAAAAACAAAAAGTAGAGATTCCAAAATGGTATAGCATAGATTATAAACAAGAATATGAGTGTTTCCATAAACCAAAAGGAACCCAAGATGTGGGTAAATTCAAAGGAAGATGTGCTATTATTTGGTATATAGATAAGAAAAATTCTTGGAAATCAGGAGTTCCTTCTAGAGCTCCAGAACTTTTAGCATTCGGAACAACTAAAGGAAGTAAGATAGCACCTGAAAAATGAGAAAATCAAACTATAGCCTTACCTCCAATAGAAATTTATGAAGATCAATCATTAATAATAGCAGATTTCTTTTGGATCTGTGGAGGTGAAATATGATTGCCTTCTTTACCAGTTGGATGGAAAGGTATATGTGTAAGAGTACGGTTAGTTCTAGAAGTTAGCATGGCACAATGGGGAACAGAACAGAGCACAAACAAGGAAGACAATAGAACTAAAAGAGGATACGAGCCAGACCCCAATTGGTAATTAGACTCAATTGGACAGCCAAGAGGAATTCCTAATAAATTCAAGGCAATAAGTGAAATAAAAGGAGGTTTTGAGTCAATCCTGGTTTGGATCACACCAAACAAAAATACAGAGTGGATTAATTATATCTATTATAATCAACAAAGATTCATTAATTATACTGATGAGGCCTTAACCTTATTAGGCGACCAAGTGCATGCAACAAGTAGAATGACATGGCAAAACAGACAGGCTCTTAATTGGCTCTTGGCAGACAAGGGAGGAGTTTGTGTTATGTTTGGAGATCAATGTTGTACATTTATCCCAAATAACACCGCCCCTGGAGGAGCTTTCAGTGAAGTTATGACAAAAATTAAAAAATTAAGAAATGAAATTACAGCCGGAAGAGACCAACACATTTGGGATTGGATTGATGTGAAATTTGGAGCATGGGGAGCATGGTTTGTTAAACTAGGAATGTTTTTAGGAGTTGCCATATTAATAGGAGGATTATTATTTTGCTGTGTATTACCTTTATTAAGATCATTAATCGTCAATGCTACTGTTAAGCAAATGGAAGTGATAAAAGTCCAGAATAATCAACAAAGGATCATTGAAAGGAGTCTGGAGGAATATTATGAAGGATGGCTAAACAAACTGAACTTAAATGAGCAAACTTTTGACGATAGTTCTATTGACTCTGAGGATGATGAAGATGTCTAAGGGTGAACCATAACCTGGATATAAGTGCCAGTTGAACTTTAGCCCAGGGAGGCTCTCTACGATACATAAGGTATCTGAGCTGAAGATCAACTTTTATAATCTTGTGATATTCAATTATTGATGTAATGTATGTATTTTATGTCTTTTATACATAGCTGTGATAACCACAGGCAAGTGCTGAACCAATTGCACGCTCACGCTTTTAACATTGTGTACTATTAGAAAAAGGAACTAGGGAGACTGGATCTTTTACTCGCTCCTAGTCAAAAAAGGAGAGATATGTTTGGTCCAGTAATCCCTCAGAGTGGAATTTCATAATCTAGTCACTGGTGATAATACAATGTGACTTATTTAGTCACTAGGTAGTGTAACTAATATGACTGGATAATGGAGTAGCACTCTGGATAAGAATAATCTGAGACTTATTAAGTCTCAAAGGGGAGAATATGTGGAAGATTTTTATAAGTAAGGTTTTAATTAATCAAGTATATAAGCAATGTGAATCTAGCCATTTTTGCTGCTAGTTATTATTCTATTAAAATCTTATAGGCCTAAAATCTAATAGAAAGTTGCCTACGCCCTGGAATGTACAAAACTGATGAGAAACACATGGTCAGACATACATTGAGGGCCTATGCTTAGAGAAAATCAAGCAGAGGGCCTCTCCTCTCTAGGGATGCATGGAAAGTGAGCATAAGGAAAAGCCTGACTATGTGGAAGGAGGAGAAACCAAAATAGCATTCGAGAGATCTCCTTGCAAGGAACTCTTGGCTTTGTTTTGCTTAAAATAAAGTCTTTTCTTCTGAGAGAAAAATCCCTGACTGAGTTTGATTCTTCTTCTTCTGAGAACCGGCAAAATACACCACACTCTCTGAACCAGACAGTAATTTTTTGTATGACATGCCTCATAATATAGCTGATTTGCAGAAGCAGGATGTTACACTTGAAGGTCTTTTTCTGAACGCTTGTAGTTCACATGCTGGAAATAGAATTCAAGACAAAGAACGGTTTGTGGTCAAGGATGACATGTATCGAAATAATTTTTTTTTGAAGAGCGAGATGTCCCTGTCACAGTGTCTGGTTTGTGTTCCCTGGGTAACCACTAGATGTCCTCCTTCCCCACTGTGTCTGTCACCCTTTGAACTACATTTCCCATGATCCTTGTGTCTTCATTGCACTCAGCTGTCCTTGGTCACTAATCATTGCACTCCTTGCAGTCCTTAAAACTTACTGCAATTAGATCTTCTTTTCCTCCGTTCTTGTGTGGATTGTGACAGTTCCTTTACTGGTTGTATTTGTAATATGGTATTTTCTTTTTTACTTATCTAGTTATTCATTTTGCAGGTTCAGTACAGATTTGTTACTGGAGATACAGTGTGGTCTAAGTCTTAGTCTTGAGATGATGATGCTTAATAGCCTTAGTCACATTTTAGTAATTTGAGTCTTTCATAGTTTTATTCTAGGTTTAGTTTAGTTTAGTAAATTAAAAGTCATTGCATTTTAGTCAACTTTTAGTCAATTATTTTAGCCAAACTTACCAAAGTTTATTTTGGTAGCTATTGTATATGTAGTTTTCAAATTAAACTAATCATTAATTCTTTTCACTTTACACCAAATCAATAAAGCTTTTGCGAAATTTGAATCAAGGACAGAATTTGGAAAATCTTGAATAAATTATGATAATTTTCATTTTTGGACGAACTATCCCTTTAACAGAAGTGAAAAAGGAGCAACTTATAAATATATATATATATATATATATATATATATATATATATATATATATATATATATATATATATATTAGTGGTGGGCCATTATCGCCGTTAACGTGTTGCGTTAATGCGAGACTCTTATCGGGCGATAAAAAACAATATCGCCGTTAATCTATTCTCAAAGTTGGGTTAGGACCTGGGTCTATACTAAGCAAGCTATGATGACTTTCACCTTGATATTTTATATAACCGACTGGCTGAGGCCAGCCTAACGGACAGTGACACTGAACCAAGCTCTCTTCTGCGAAGTTCTCCTCAAAGTCCCTCCTGTACCGGAATGAACAAATACAAATCGCAGTTTGAAACAAACAAGATATGAAAGAGCCCGATTCAGTACTAGCGGTGTTCTCGTGTTCAGGGCTCACGCAGAGAAAGGCGTCTCGAGACGCTAAAAACAAGCGTTTTCAAGTGTTTTGATCAAATCACTTGAACATTGAATTTGCTTATTTTTGCTCTAGTGCCGACAAATACATACGAAATATGTCAAAATGTCCACCTTGGAAATTATGCTCGAAAAAAACAGTCAGTTATTTCTTAAGTGAAAGTAAACAGTTGAGGAAAAAAATGTGATGTGTATTATATTGGATGCGTTCATCGACTCTTAAAGTGACCGCGCCTAATTTAGCAACTGGCTGCTGTAATGTTAATCCAAGAAAATGAAAATGAAAATCACTCACTGCTCTTGGTTACTTTGTAGTTTTAACAGTCAAACCAAAAATTATTCAGACACTAGATATATTTTTTGATATATTGGCAAAACTGTAATACTGTGAGAAATGTTGAAGGTGTCTGAATAAATGTAGGTTTCATTGTATATTTCATTTTTACATTGAAGACTATTCAGTGCTTTTTTACATTTAATTATTTAGTTTCTGTACCTTGACACCTACAAACTTGAAAAAAAAACTTTAAACATTGTGTAAATAGCACAAATAAATAAAAATAAACGAACATACAAATTAGACAATTTCAAACAGGGCCCACTGGTACAACCTTCACCGGGTCTCCGCTTGTGCAATGTGGAATTAGTTTACAGCTTTTTCAAGCATTTTGTGATGCATTTTGGAAACAGAAGATGTACATTTCTAATGCACCATCTAGCTTGATAAACCCCTTCTCAAAGACTTACTGTTTGTCAATTTTATTTGGGTAACACACATATTCTGAATGCCGTCGGCAGAATTAGAATGAGCCATTTTAATCTAGATTAATCTAGATCAATTTTCACAGTGAGATTAATCTATATTAAAAAAATTAATCTATGCCCACCTCTAATATATATATATATATATATATATATATATATATATATATATATATATATATATATATATATATATATGTGTATATATATATATATATATATATATATATATATGTGTATATATATATATATATATATATATATATATATATATATATATATATATATATATATATATATGTATATATACTTTTTTATTTTAAATAATTTATTTAAAGAAACACAATAAGACATATAACATAGAGATACAAATTAAACTAATTTTTCGTATACTGTAGGTTTTACTTAACATTTTAAGTAATTATTTTTTCTTTGTTGGTTAACAATGATGACAGATAGGTATTTAATTTGGAATGCTGTCCTTTTAAGGCAGAAGGCATGCATGAAATACTGACACACATTCAATTTTCACACACCTGTTCATGATCACTTAATCCACAATTTACTGTATTTACGTGAGATACTCTACACAATAAACATTTGGACTGATGTGTGTGTATCTGTGTGTGCGAGAGAGAACTCTTTTAACAGCACGATTCCGCCTATCATGACTTCACTAACTTTAAGTTAATTGACAACGAATTGTGACTCCCAGGAAAAACGGGACATCCTGTCACCTTATCCCTACCCCTTCGGTTGCTGAGGCCATTGTTTCAGATCGCTAGTTCACGTTTTATTAGTCTTATCCATCCCCTGCGGCTGCTATACTGACTACATATGCAAATGTCAGATGGGGAAATGTAGAGTGGGTTGAGGGATAGTATGGTGCCTTTGTAATTTGTGTTTTATTTCGATTGCAGAGAGATCCTGCATGCATTGTCATTGTGTAAAGATCTTGAGCATGTGTGATGTGTTTATAATAAGCATGTTTGTTGTTGACATTGTCTTGTTGAAAAGCCTGTGGGTGTGGTATGTAATGACTACTATAGGTGGTCCCCATTGACTGAATAGCTGCACCACCTTCCAATCATCATAATCATAAACTCACAGTTCTATAAAAGGGACAGAAACTTACCACGAAAGAGATGCTGATCTCCCTTCTCTATGTGAGTGCTCCTCAGCTGGCAAACGGCATGATCGATTGAAGATACAAGTAAACAACGCATGCAAGTATTCCTAGAAAGGGATGTTCTTTTTCTTCCTGTCGTAATCCATTGCTTGATGCTGATGGTCTAGTGATTGCTGTAGCTGATTTTTCAGAGGACTTTTTACTGATTCCTTATGGGATGGAAAACCGCAGAGCCATGCCGGAGCCAGACCACCTGCTAGACAACTCGAGCGAGTGGGAGAGAAAGGTGTCATCCACATCTGGGACAAGAAAGTAGTTCTGTACTGGTCAATGAATGAGAGTTTGAGCTCTGCTGTTTTGTCTTTTATTGACTGCCACAATATTTCTCGTTTGGGTTGGAGGAGTTATGCTGCTGGTGACGACGTTACTTCCGTGATTCCCAGGCATTCCGTTTTTATGACTGAATTCTACGAACCAGACTGCATTTCCGCATTCTGGTAATTATTGGGGTTGTATTTGTGTCAAATTTCATAAATAACTGTAATTTAATTACTCATTTTTTCGTAGTAACTGTAACTAATTACAGTTACAATAATTTTGTAATTAAATTACGTAACGCCATTACATGTAACTAGTTACTCCCCAACACTGCCTATAGAATGCATTTTGAATGTCCAGTAGTCCTCAAATAACATTATAGCCTATTCTTGTATTGTTAACGAAAACATGGCATAAATTTCATCATTTCGTCATCAGATATTATTTTTAGCTCGTCAACGTCTTTTCTTAGTCACAGAAAAAATGTTCGTTAACAAACATTTTTCATGTTCATTGACAAATTTATTTGATTAATCTTTAATTAAATATTAAATCTTTAATATTAATCGGTGACAATAAGTTTTTAATGAATTGTTGAATAGCTCATCCTGATCACATATGACAAGCTAAAAGTGCGACATTAAATCAGTATCCCTATGGATTTTAAATGCTTTGAATCCTTTCCATTTGCATGTAATATATTCCCATCTATGCATTTACAGATCCCCCTCTAATCATCATATATTTTAGAGATTAAAAAAAAAGGATGAGGAGAGTAGCTTTGCTGTGCCAATGGTAAATATAGGAAAATCCTTTTAGGAAAATTAATTTGAGTAATTCAACTCAAATAGTGAAACTTGTGTATTTTAAATGCATATATACTTAAGTAGTTTAAGTCTTTGGTTCTTTTAATTGTGATGATTTTGGTTCACATTTAACAAAAACCCACCAATTTGTCTCAACAAATTAAAATATGGTGACATGCCAATCAGCTAATTTAAAATGGTCTCTCGTTTTGGTTCACTAGGCTACACAAACATGGGAAAGACTGCTGATCTGACAGTTGTCCAGAAGACAATCATTGACACCTTCACAAGGAAGGGTAATCCACAAATATTAATCACCAAAGAAGCTGGCTGTTCACAGAGTGCTGTATCAAATCATGTTAACAGAAAGTTGAGTGGAAGGAAAAAGTGTGGAAGAAAAAGATTCACAACCAACTGAGAGAAGTTGGTTGTGAGTTGGCTTATGAGGATTGTCAAGCAAATTTGATTCAAGAATTTGAGTAAACTTCACAAGGAATGGACTGAGGCTGGGGTTAAGACATCAAGAGCCACCACACACAGACGTGTCAAGGAATTTGCTGAACCACAGACAACGTCAGAGGCGTCTTGGCTAGGCTGAAGAGAAGAACAACTGGACTGTTGCCCAGTGGTCCAAATTCCTCTTTTCAGATGAGAACAAGTTTTGTATTTCATTTGGAAACCAAGCTCCTAGAATCTGGAGGAAGGGTGAAGAAGCTCATAGCCCAAATTGCTTGATGTCCAGTGTTAAGTTTCCACAGTCCGTGATTATTTGGGTTGCAATGTCATCTGCTGGTGTTGGTCCATTGTGTTTTTTGAAAACCAAAGTGACTGCACCTGTTTACCATTTTGGAGCACTTCATGCTTCCTTCTGCTGACCATGTTTTTGAAGATGCTGACTTCAATTTCCAGAATGATTTGGCATCTGCCCATACTGCCAAAAAGCACCAAAAGTTGGTTAAATGACCATGTTGTTGGTGTGCAAACTCAGCAGACCTGAACCCCATAGAGAATCTTTGGGGTATTGTCAAGAGGTAAATTAGAAATGAGACTAAACAATGCAGATGAGCTGAAGGCCACTGTCAAAGAAACCTGAGCTTCCATACCACCTCAGCTGTGCCTCAAACTGATCACCTCCATGACACGCTGAATTGAGGCAGTAATTTAAACAAAAGGAGCCCCTACTACGTACTGGGTACATGTACAGTAAATAAACATACTTTCCACAAAGCCAACAACTCACTAAAAAGTTTTTTATTAGTCTTATGAAGTATTCTGATTTGTTGTGAATTAGTGGGGTTTTTGATAAATGTGAGACAAAATCATCACAATGAAAAGAAACAAAGACTTAAACCACTGCTGGAGGCTGTTCCATCCTGTTCACATGTGTTTTTGTTTGGGAGGTTTTGAACTCATTGAGAAGATGTCTCATCAATGGTGGGAAAGTGTTGTCTTCTAAATGACGAGATAACATTTTTTAACTGCAATAATGCTTCAGTGTTACTTGTAACACTTTAACACTCTGTAGTTTGGATTATACACTAGGAAGTGTTCATTTTGGGGATTTTGCTTAGTGGGCTTTGTTTGTGTACCTCTATGAAAATTAGATGTCAGATGTATCTTGAGGCTGCGGTATGAAGTGCTGGTTTCCTCTTCCTGTTGTTTGTTGAGATGTTTGTGCTCTTTTCTCGCATTGAAGAAAGTACCCCAAAGAGCTACATAGTCTAGATAGAGATACAAAAGGCCACATAGTCGGTTCACTGAAAAAAAAAACAATCAAATTTTAATAAAAAATGTAGGTTCAAAAGTTTAAGGGTGCTTTCACACTTGGTTCGCATGCCTGGTCTGAAACAGAGTTTAATTTCTACACCCTCCCCCCGCCCCTGCTGGACTGCTTTCATATTATTTTATATGGGTCCAAACTGCGGTTTGCTTGTGCAGGAGAAGGCGACAAACACAAGTGAACATTACTCTCTGCACTTTTGTGTACAGTAGATAGACATCGAAAATGCCTCTTTTACCGCCGCTTTAACCACAAGTTATCAAACAAGCGCATCAAAGCACATTTTCGCAAATAGACGTCAGTTTTTCCTCGCTGTTGTGTTCCATTTGACGCTTCAGTCATGGAGAATGAAAGATAAATACTATAGTTCAAATATTTAAAATATTGAATATATTTATTATGCTATTGAAAACATCTGAACTGATGCTATCTTGCTCAGTCACTGACTGTATTGCATGACTGTAGCTTTCGGCCAGGAGAAGATGCCATCAGGTGGCGTCCAACTTTCACGGGGTGTTTCGACCCTGGACCACAACACCCTCCAGTTGGCGGTTCGGCAGTGGTGGCTAGTCACTGCCCTTCTCCTCCTGGCCCCCAGCTCAACTCCTCCCTCCTACTCCAGAGCCAACAAGACGCTCTTTCTGCTGCCTCACCCAACCTATGGACAGCTGCCTTCCTCTCCTTTCCTGCTAAACCCAGAGCAGTGAGTGTCTTCCACACAGACTGTGCCGGGAAACCCCTTTACCCGACCTCAACCAGGAATAGCCAGGTCTTCCACCCTTTGGCCCTGCACTGCTCAACGACGTCCTGATACTTTGTGGCTTTCTGCTCATGGGCCTCCTCACACCCGTCTTCCCACGGGACCGTCAGTTCAATCAAGATTATCTTCCTTGCCTCCTCAGACCATAAGACCATTTCTGGCCTCAGCAGTGTTTGCACAACCTGGGGGAAGACTTTCCCAGGTCCACCCCCATCTCCCAGGATTGTGCTGCTTGCAAGAGGCTTGAATCATGTCCCTCCTCTGCCTTGGGTCGGCTTTTTTCCCACTGCTGGAAGTGGGTGGATCCGAATCCTTGCCCCCCTACGTATGGGTTCCCGATGATGTCCTTCAGCCTCAATGCACTTTCGGCTTGTGCCACTGATGTGTCAGCCACCCACTTGCGTGCTGATCTCCTAGTGACACCTGCTCTCCTGACTTTTTCATCAGTGGAGTCTTGGTACATCACAAGCCAGGCACTTTGCTACCTTGAACTCCTCCACCACTGATGATAGGGGCAGCTGTACCTGACCAGACATGGTGTATAGCCCTACTGACGTGAAGCTTGGTGGGATTCCGAGCCACTTGCGAAGGTGTTTGTTCACTCGACTCTCGACTCCTTCCACTGCTGTCATAGGTACTTCATAGATTGTCAGTAGCCACATAAGCCGTGGTAGCAGGCCGTGCTGGAAGAGCCAGGCCTTGAACTTTCCTGGCAATCCTGACCCCTCGATCTTACTCAGCCATCCATCTGCCTGTTTCTCTGTCCTGGAAACATTGCATCTGTCGCTCAGGGATGCGTCGTACCATTTACCTAGGCACTTAATTAGGTTTTCCTCATTTGATGGTATCGTCTCCCCCTGTACTCGCAGCTGGAACTTGCTGGTCACTTTCCCATTTCGAATCACCATACTTCTTGATTTCCTCGGTTTGAATTTCATCCGAGCCCATGTTGCTCCATCTTCAAGGGCCTTCAAGATCCATCTTGCTTGCACATGGGTTGAAGTTGTTATGGTAAGGTCATCCATAAAACCTCTTATTGGAGGTTGGCAGATGCCAGACTCCATTGATGGCCCTCTGGATTCCTTTTCTGCAGATGTTATGAACAGGTTAATTCCCATGACAAACAGGATGGGGGAGATGGTGCAGCCTGTCATGATTCCCTTTTCCAGCACCTGCCACTGGGTTGTAAGGTGGGCAGTTTTGAACCGTAGTTTGAATCCTCCGAAGTACCTGGTAATTATACCCCTGGTGTGGTATGGGATATGGTAGTGTTCCATAGCTGTGTTAATGATGCCATGTGGGATTGAACCGTATGCATTAGCCAAGTCGAGCCAGACAACCGTTAAATTTCCTTTGCTCCCCTTGGCCTCTCTGATCAACTGATTGAGGATGCCTGTATGTTCCAAGCACCCGGAGAAACCAGGAATGTCACCCTTCTCTACAGATGTATCGACATATTTATTCTTCACCATGTAGGCAGTCATGCTTTTTGCCAGGACAGAAAAGAATACCTTGCATTTGACACTTAGGAGAGAAATGGTTCGGAACTGAATGATGTCAGATAAGTCCATTTCCTTGGGTACAAAACACCCCCTGCTCTTTTCCAGGATGTTGGAATGATACCTTTTGTCCATATCCTTCGCAACAGTTTCCATAACCTGCGGAGGAGCATCGGGCATCTCTTGTATACTTTATAAGGTATACCGCTTGGTCATGTGGCAGATGCTGGACGGGCTTTCTGCACAATGTCCTGGACTTCTCTCCATGTTGGTTCACTGGTATCAAGCTCTTCCTCCGGAGTTTCAGCAGTTTTCTGATCTTTGGGTGTGCACCACAAGCCTGGTTTCTGAGGGCATCACTGTGGTTCTCCTTCAGGAACTCCTCTACAACTTCCTTAGGGCTGGTCAGTCTTCCAGATCTTGCTTCCCCCAGCAGGGTTTTGGTAAACCTTTATGGGTCCTTAATGAACTGAGCCCGCTTCACCTCCTTCTCTTTCCTCAGTTACAGAGACCTTTCTGCCCTTCTCAGTCTGCAGAGTTGCCCTCGAAGCCCACTAGTTAGCTCTTGTATGCCCTTCCTTTCTTCAGCACTTGCTATTCTGAACTGCTTATTGAGGGTCTTGATCTCCCTCCTCAATTGCCAGATCTCTCTTGTCCTCATGTTAGGCTGGTTTACATGAGTTTTGTTGCTGCTACCCATTCTCTCTTCTGTGCCAAAGTGCTCTCTGGCCATGGTGGTGATGACTGTTGTCATACTATCAATTTTGTTGCTGCTACCCATTCTCTCTTCTGTGCCAAAGCGATCTCTGGCCATGGTGGTGATGATTGTTGTCATACTATCAATTTTCTTCTCGACTGTTCCTGCTAAAGTGGCCTCAAGTACTCTGTCTAGGTCCATGTCTAGTTGTTTCTGTTTTAGTGTCTCCACTATGCGCTGCATCTGATTCTTCCCTTCTCCACATTGGGTCTTGGATTGGTGTATTTTAAGTCCCCTTGCGTTTTTGCAAAGCTTCCCGCAGTGGCACTTTACTTCCAACCCTGTAAGTGTGGTTTGGGTGAGCCGTCTCGTTTTCTGTGTGTTTTCCATAGCCATAACTTTTGTGACCGTCCTATTGGGTCTCTCACCCCCCCCCCCCTCTCGGGAGACCCTGGGGGTATTGCTCATTATTTTGTTCTGTAGCTTTAGTTGGTGCCTTCTTGGGAGTGCTGTGATTGAGGTTGCTAGCCTTGCCCACCCATGCCAGTCTTTCCTGGAGGTCTTCTGTCTTTCCAGCGTCACCAATCTTCCTTGGTTTCCATCCAGCCTTTCCTGGAAGTCACTGGTGTCCCAGGGGAAATACTATTGAAAACATCTGAACTGATGCTATCTTGCTCAGTCACTGACTGTATTGCATGACTGTAGCTTTCGGCCAGGAGAAGATGTCATCAGGTGGCTTCCAAATTTCACGGGGTGTTTCGACCCTGAACCAGAACACCCTCCAGTTGGTGGGTCGGCAGTGGTGGCCAGTCACTGCCCTTCTCCTCCTGGCCCCCAGCTCAACTCCTCCCTACTACTCCAGAGCCAACAAGATGCTCTTTCTGCTGCCTCAGCCATTCTACGGACAGCTGCCTTCCTCTCTCTTCCTGCTAAACCCAGAGCAGTGAGTGTCTTCCACACAGACTGTGCCGGGAAACCCCTACACCCGACCTCAACCGAGAATAGCCAGGTCTGCCACCCTTTGGCCCTGCACTGCTCAACGAGGTCCTGATACTTTGTGGCTTTCCGCTCATGGGCCTCCTCACACCCATCTTCCCACGGGATCGTCAGTTCAATCAAGATTATCTTCCTTGCCTCCTCAGACCATAAGACCATTTCTGGCCTCAGCAGTGTTTGCACAACCTGGGGGAAGACTAGTTTCTTTCCCAGGTCCACCCCCATCTCCCAGGATTGTGCTGCTTGCAAGAGGCTATTTGTTATCTTCTTGGGGGCTGCTGGTTTCTCCCCTTCTCTGATGAACTGAATGTATGTCCTCGGCCTGGTACTGGTCTAGCGCTTTTTCTGCCTCTCACGCTCCAAGATGTCAGCCAGTGTAAAATTCACAGATGAAACTTTAGTACTTATGAAGTTACATGGTATTAAACCATATTTTAGATTTAATAAATTTAAAAGGTGTGCAGAATTATTTGGTCACACTTTGTTTTAGGGTACAATTCTCACTATTAACTAACCATTAACTAAAACTATGACTTTTGCCTCAATTAACTCCATTTTTGCTGCTTATTAATAGTTTATAAGGTAGTTGTTAAGTTTAGGGTATTGGGTAGGGTTATGGATGTCATGCATTATATGTACTTTATAAGCAATAATAAACAGCCAATATGTTAATAATAGACATGCTAATAAGCAACTAGTTATTAGTGTGAACTGGACCCTATACTAAAGTGTTACCTATTATTTATATTATATGAATTATCTGTTATACTATTCAAAATAAATTGTGGTTTAATTTGCATCGGAGTATTAAAAGTGGTAGCCTATTTAAGGGGGGTAGGATACATGCATGCAATGTCAGTATTTTCATATATTATGCCTATATTTTAATTTATATTTTAAAATTCCTTTAATAAAACAACATGCATTTTTGTTACTCGTTACCTGTTCTTTATTTTGACAGATAACTTATTGGGAAAAGACATTTGTCTGTAAACTGATTAAGAAATTGTTGCATGTTTAAACGTGAAGCACTGTATAATTTCGTTCACATTAATTATGCCTAATTAACCTAAAACAAGAAACGGATAAATTAAACCTGCATGATTTAGCTAAATCTTTGAAACTCTACAGAATGGATGGATTAATAAACCGTCCTCACGATTAAACTCAAGTTCTCTCTTTATAAACAACAAAATGCACATGATGTAAAAAAAAGCTTCATTAACTGACAACATAATTTTTTACTTGCTTTTAGTGCTGGGCAATAGCATTTGCCCTATAAAAAAATAAAAAAATAAAAAAAAATCTGATTTATGATTTAAATTAATTTTAAAATCAATATTCAAATGAAAAAAGAAAAATTTTCAAAGTTTTTTTTTTTTAAATATAACTTAATTGTAAATAGAGCAGTCACTGTCTGTGTCTACACGGGACGTGAGACTTGTCTGCGCGCCCCACTGCACTAAAAGTGTGTCTAAAATTGATGACATCACAGTCCAATGTCAAAGCATCTGAATGCAGTATCAGAACATTCGTCATAAACAGAACGAGCATCAGTTCACTGATGGGGATCGTGTCCAGTGTATCCATCAGTGGTATCTGTTGTCTTTTGTCAGATCACGCCACTCGTGACGGTGTAGACCTTCCGTGAGTTTTTTAATGAGTGATGTTATATATATATATATATATATATATATATATATATATATATATATATATATATATATATATATATATATATAATTTCCATTCCAATTATAAAAACAAATAATAATAATAAAAGATTGCAATGAGAATTATTTTCCCCTCAAAACAAATAGAATAAAATAAATAACTTAGAGTACAGTACAATCACATACAGTATCATTAAACATAGCAGTGTACTGGCCAGGAAATACAAAATTTGTATCAACATCTAGACTTGTGATAGATGTGCGAAGAGACAAGGGGATCACACACAAAGAGCAGGGTCAAGCTGGAGAGTTTTGATATGTTCACAAAGGGGTTACCAAAGCCTGATGAAAATGGTGCTAGGTCGGTGAAGAGAGTACCTAATTTTCTCCAGTTTCATAAAATAAAGAACATCTCTTATCCAGCAAGTGTAAGATGGAGGGTAAGGGCTTTTCTAATTCAATAGAATTAAACGCCTAGCTAAAAGAGTCAGAAAGGCTATGAAATCTGAAAAGTGACAAGGCAAAGAATTGCCAGGCAAGAAAACTCCAAATAAAGCTGTGACTGGACAGAGTGGGATATCTGCCGAGGTAATGCCGAGGTCTCCAAAAGGAAGACAGGGCAGGGCAGGACCAGAACATGTGAATTAAAGTGGCTGAACCAGAATGACGCCTGTCACACTCCGAGTCGATAGACAGGTTAATGCGTGCTAACCTGCGTCACTCTCCAACCTTCCATCATCACAACTTTTACAATAAACTCTATTTACTTGCTTTTGCCTCCTGTCTCATTTACCAAGCGTCACAGAACGATCTGACCATTATGGAGGCAGCAAGTAGTCAACATTCCACCTTCGAAGAAATTCTCACCGCCATTGTTCGGAGGATGGACTCCCAGGAGAGGAGTCTTAACGACACTGGTCGCGCGGTTCAAGCCCTTGTGACGCAGGTGTCCAAGCTCACCCAACAATTCCATCTTCTTCGAGCTCCCACTGCGCCACCCACACCGACTGTTCTCCCTATACCACCAGTGACTGCCTCACAGCCAGAACCACGCCTCCCTATCTCGGAGACATACTCGGGTGAGCCTACCATCTGTAGAGCATTTCTAACCCATTGTGACATGCACTTTTCCCTTCAGCCCAGAACATTTTCTAACGAAAGAGCCTAGGTGGCCTTCGTATTGACGCTGCTCTCTGGGAGGGCGGCACTATGGGGGACAGCGGTGTGGGAGAACCAGGACCCATGATGCGCCTCGTTTCAGGCGCTCTCCGCCGAGATGAGGCGGGTCTTTGATCGGGCCGTCGCAGGACGGGAGGCGGCCTGGAGGCTGGCAGAGTTACGCCAGCACGAGAGATCCGTCTCAGACTTTTCTATTGGGTTCCGGACCCTGGCGGCGGAGTGCCATTGGAAAGAGGATGCGCAGTGGGACATGTTCCTGCATGGGCTGGCTGACCACGTCCAGAGGGAGATCTACACCCTAGATCTTCCCCCCTCCCTCAATGGACTTATTGAGCTGGCGTTACGGGTCGATGCACGTCTGACACGGATGGAGAGGAGGGGTCTACTTAGCACAACATCCAGGGGACCGGCAGACGTGCGATTCAGCGGCGGGGACGCAGCCATCCCCGTCTACGATCACGAGCCAATGCAGGTAGGGTGAGCTCGGCTTTCCCGGGAGGAGAAGGAGAGGTGGAGATCCCTTGGCCTGTGCCTCTACTGCGGGGGAGCCGGACATCAAGTCCACACCTGTCCGGTAAAAGGGCCAGGCCCGGTAGTACCTATGGGGCTACTATCGGGTGGGATCTCCGCCGAGAAGACCTCATCACCATCATCATCATCATCCTCTACGCTCCTCCCGGTAAGACTGAGGTGGTCAGCACAGACCCACCACTGTCAAGCACTACTGGACTCAGGGGCAGAGGGTAATTTCATGGACAGCACATTGGCACAGAAGCTCCACATTCCCCTCAGACCTTATCCGCACCACATCACGGTTCACGCCCTCACTGGACAGCAACTCCCTACCATCTCATACATCACTAAAGACAGCACACTCATCACATCTGGCAATCACTCCGAGACCATCTCCTTTCACATCCTTGACTCTCCCCTGGCACCAATTGTCCTCGGGCACCCTTGGCTCCTCCTCGATAACCCCAAAATAGACTGGTCCTCTAATTCCATTCTGTCCTGGTGTAAAAAGGGTCATGAGTCTTGTTTAGTGTCTGCCTGTTCGTCTGTGTCTGTGTCTATGTTACAGGAGGAGGCGGTGGATTTATCTAACGTGCCCGCTGAGTACCTCCATCTGAAGGAAGTGTTCAGTAAGTCTCGTGCTGCTTCTCTTTCTCCGCATCGTCCCTACGACTGTGCCATAGAATTACTGTCAGGCAAGTCTCCGCCTAAGGGCAAACTTTATTCACTTTCTGTTCCAGAGAGGGAGGCTATGGAGAAATATATTTCTGATTCTCTAGCTTCTATATTCATCCGCCCTTCCTCCTCTCCTGCGGGGGCGGGGTTCTTTTTTTGTGGGAAAGAAGGACGGATCACTGCGACCTTGCATTGATTACCGGGGACTGAACAACATCACAGTTAAGAATACTTATCCTTGAGATCACGTGACCCATCGACAGCGATGGCAGCTTAGGTTTCGGCTCTGCTCGCATAATCTTTTTTTTTTTTTCAATAATCCTTTAAAACATTTGAAATACTTCGACATCTATCTCATCATGAATCCTTCCCCAAGCAAAGAAACACGGAAAAGGTAAAATGAGCAATCGCCTATAAAGAAAAAATTCAAGGATTCTGCCATCTCCAAGAAAAAACCTGATGCAGCTATTGCTAATGGCATAAAGCTAGCCCTCCAAGATCAACAACGTGGTCTAGATTTGGCCGTAACCTCCGCTGTCAGGGAAGCTGTGGACTCCATTCTGGTCCCAGCACTACGTGACTTGCGAATGGAAATCCAAAAAACTAATGACACCATGAAGGAGATCAGGAGTGAACTTGAGAAGGTAGCCAAATCTAACAAACGGACTCAAGACCGTGTGGAATCTGTTCTGACGGCTGCACGAGAGGATAGGCAATCGGTTATCGAACTAAAGACACAGCTAGACCAGATCAATACAAAGCTGACATACCTGGAAGACAGGGGACGAAGAAACAGTGTAAGGCTGGTTGGCTTACCAGAAACAGTGGAGGGTTCGGATGCAATCGGCTACTCGAAAGATAATCTTCCCAAGTGGATACTGGGCACATCGTGTGTATGATGGAGGAGAGGCTAACTCCAACAAGCCGTGCACCCTCATCTTCAGATTACTGCGTTGGCAAGACAGATCGGCTATTCTTAATGGGGCACGTCAAGTTTATCCAGTAAAGTATGCTGCTAATGGCGCGCGCGCATCATCCACTCACCTGCTCACGCCCCTCGCTCATTCTTCGGCGCCGACAGCCGGTGGTCAGAACACCGGCACTATCTTGTTCTTCACCGATTATAGTCCAGCAACAACAGCAAAGAGAAAGAGCTTCAGTTCTACCATGGCTTCCAGTTCCAAGATGGCTAAGGGCATGGGCCTGGAGCCATTCCTCAATTATCCTGCGCGGATAAAATTGCAGTATAAAGGCGAAAGGAAGATGTTCGACTCCCCTCAGGCCGCCGAAGATTTTATCAACTCTCTTCTGCGGAGGTCCTCCCTTACACACATAAAGCGAGACGGTGGTTCTACTTACGCAGTCTCAAAACCAACCAAAGAAATCAACAACGGGGATTCTCCTCACGCCAGAGAAGGCAATTTATTGGACATGGCGGAATAATCTTTGATAACAAACTATGTAACAATGATCAAACTCCGGGTCTTCACTACAAGGTATGAACTAAGAACAAGTAATGTTACTCAAAATTAGCCTTCTTTACCCAGTTCGAGAGTTGACGAATGTATTCATTTTATATGTTAGGATTGTGTGGGTTTATCTGATTCTATTGCCATGCGTTGGGGTGAATTGGTCACGTATCAGGCAATGTTTTTGTTCTTACAGACCTACGGATTTTTTCCTGTGCGGTCTGTGTTTGTTTGTGTATATACTTTTCCCCACCCCCTCCCCTTTACAGACATATTCCTACTCTTTAAAAGAACAACAGTTTTGGTACATCTGTACGGTAATTGGCAGGATACGCTTCTGTTATATCTTATACTAGCACGTTCATATTTTAAGACAAATCTTAGTGGTATATGTCGATGCAGTCACTGAATATATTATCACTCAATGTGAATGGCCTGAACTTTTATGCAACATCGATCTGCCCAACATTAAGACAAAGGTCCCCAGGTGGTGCTTAAATACATCTTTACTAACTAATTCTGGATTCCTTAGTTCATTAAAAGTACAACTAAAGGATTTTTTAGATACTAACACAAAGGAATGCTCTAATCCACAAGTTCTATGGGAGGCCGCAAAGTGTTTTATTCGTGGTTTCTGTATTTCATTCTCCTCAGCTTTAGCTAAAACAAAAGCGTTCCAGATCACAAATCTTGAAAATAAAATAGAATCATTAGAGAATCTACAAAAACATAGCTTTTCAGATGACCAGTCTAAACTACTGGCCTCTCTCAAAGATGAATACAATACAATGGCAATATCAAAGGCTGAATTTATTTAGCATAGAACCAGACAAAGGTACTATTTTGAAGCAGAGAGGCCTACTGGCTCTTATGCTTAAGGAATGTGAAACAAAAGCTCACATTCCAGCAATTAATACACCCGAGGGCAAAATTACCACTAACCCCCAGGCCATTAATAATACATTCTTAACATTTTATGAAAATTTATACAAATCCGAAATCTCTGATGATGATGCTACCAGTAAACATTTTCTTGACAGACTAGAGCTTCCCTGCCTCAAGCAAACTGAGCAAGATGATCTGGAAGCTGCATTAGAGCTGAATGAATTACATAGAGCTGCAAAATGTCTTAATAAAGGCAAATCGCCCGGCTTGGATGGCCTCCCTCCAGAACTTTATTTAGAATTATGGGACATGGTGGGCACACTCATTAATTTTGCAATTAAAAGTGGGACATTCCATAGAGATCAAAAAACAGCACTCATCACTTTACTCTTGAAAAAGGGAAAAGATCCCCTCGAGTGCTCTAGTTTTAGACCAATATCCTTACTTTCAAGCGATCTCAAGATATATGCCAAAGTACTCGCTCTACGCCTGGAAAAAGTTATTCAGTCTCTAGTCAATGAGGAACAAACAGGATTTATCAAGGGGCACTATGCATCTGATAACATGAGAAGGCTGCTACACATTATAGAGGCTGCGGAGACACACCCAAATCCCTGTGCCGTCTTTTCACTCGACGCAGAGAAAGCCTTCGATAGGATAGAGTGGAAGTATATGTGGGCAGTCTTGCAGCGTTTTGGTTTCAAGCATAATTTTATAGCAATGATCAAGGCGCTATACCACTCACCTATAGCATGTATTCTAACAGGTGACATAATCTCCTCTCCTTTTACATTGCAGCGTGGTACAAGACAAGGGTGCCCACTCTCACCACTTTTGTTTCGTCTGTCTCTGGAACCTCTAGCACAAGCCATTAGGCAATGTACGGCTTCCCCTATGGAAATTGGTCATCATAATTATATTATATCTCTGTATGCAGATGATATAATTTTGTTCTTAGACAACTTTGACACCTCCATTCACCCAATTATTAAGGAATTCGATAATTTTAGCAGCCTGTCAGGCTACAAAATTAATTGGATGAAATCTGCACTTATGCCTTTAAATAATGTACACACTAACGTTCCTGTTCCCATCTATATTCAGTTCAAAAGCTCTTTTACTTATTTGGGCATTAGGATATATAAAAACATACATAAAATTACTAGAGACAACTTCAACACTACGCTAAGTAAAATAAAATCAGACATTCATAGATGGAGGAATCTAAAAACATCTCATCAAGGAAGAATTAATACATTCAAAATGAACATATTGCCCCGTTTCAATTTCCTTTTCTTTATGTTACCACTCTGCCCCCCTTCAAATTACTTCAAAGACATTCGTTCCATGATTGCCATGATTTGGGATGGTAGACGGCCCAGGGTTCGTCTGAATACACTGCAACGACCCAAACTGCTGGGTGGTCTAGCGGTACCAAATATTGAGCTTTGTTACTGGTCATTTCAGATCAGAGCACTCAGCACATGGATGGACCCACAGTCTACCACTGCATGGCGATTGATTGAATCTGCTAAGATATTTCCGCACAAGCTGCAAGAAATACTATTCTCCAGTGTAGCAAACAAAACAATAAAAAACAAATTTGGGCCCATCATTGCTAACTCTATTCAAGTGTGGAAGAAAGCAGAACGGTGGATGGGCGGTCCACCTAAAGTCTGTCAGAACACGCCACTATGGCACAACCGGAATTTATTATATGGCAACAAACCATTTAACCAACCATCTTGGTCATCCCTTGGGGTGAATACATTAGGTGATATTTATGATACTCAAGGTCTTTGCTCCATTCAAGATTTAAGAACTCGCTTTGCCCTTCCTGTGTCCTGCTATTTTGTTTATTTTCAACTAAGACCAGCCTTTAAAACGTATGGAGCTCAAGATTTGGAAAGGGTGTTGCGATGTTTGGTCTCCAAGAATCCTTTCTCCTGGAGCCAACAATTGTCTATGGTGGAGTACGCCCACAATACCTTACCAGTATCAGCTACGGGCCTATCTCCTTTTGAGTGTAGTGTAGGTTACCAGCCACCTATTTTTCTCATTATGGAATCCGAAGTTGCGGTTCCCTCCGTTCACGCCTTCGTCCAGAGGTGTCACCGCACTTGGACCAGAGCCCGCGAGACTCTACTCCAAGTGGGGGCACGCACCAAGGCCAAAGCCGATCGCCACCGGTCTATGCCTCTCGTATACGTCGTGGGTCAAAAAGTGTGGCTTTTTACCAAGAATATTCCTCTCCGTTTCGTATCTAATAAATTGGCTCCCAAATGTATTGGCCTGTTTACTGTCACCAAGATCATTAGTCCGGTGGCAGTCCGCCTTAAACTCCCTCCTACGTACAGGAGAATTCATCCCACCATTCATGTATCCAAAATTAGGCCCGTATTTCATTCTCCCATTAATCCGCCTACCCCGGTTCCTCCCCCGCTGCGTCTCGTAGATGGGGAGACCACCTATTTGGTTAATCGCATTCTGGACTCTAGAAGGAGGGGACGCGGATTTCAGTACTTGGTCATCCTGGATCACTCCCTTATCGATGATTACAATCGACAGGTAAGAGATTCTGGGGACGCCAGGAGGCGTCCTTAGGAGGAGGGGTACCGTTACGGTTCGTGAATGCACCGTCTCCAGCTGTTTTCATTTTATGTCATGTTGATTGTTTCATGTGGGTGTTGCCGCTGATTGTCTGATCAGCGGCAGGTGCTACTCATTCCAACTGCCTATTTAACGCCCTGTCTTTCGTCTCCTGTTTGTCAGATCGTTGTTTGAGGTCCTCCGTGTTAGGTGTCTGTTTCTCGTGTTCCTGCCTTGCCTTGTCTCCTGTTTCGGTTCGCTCTGGATTATTACCTTCGCACACGGATTATCGTCACCTCACTCGGATCTACCACCACCATCATCCCTACCAGCGCAAACTCAACTCACCTACTCACCAGTCTGTGCTGCCATCGATGTTCCTGCGTCACTCTCCAACCTTCCATCATCACATCTTTTACAATAAACTCTGTTTACTTACTTTTGCCTCCTGTCTCATTTACCAAGCGTCACACCCCATGTCTCCTCGCTAATCTCAGTACCGATGTCTTGGGACCAGACAAGGCGTAAATTATCAGAAGAAGACTGCAAATGAACAATTATATTCACTAATTTACAAATTGACCCTTTAGTACAAGGATCCACACCCAGAATGGTGTCTAAATCTGAAGGGAGAGGTGCATTTGGAAAGTAGACAAATTTTTTTCGGACAAAATATAGAATTTGTAAATATCTGAAAAAATGTTTTTTGGAAATATTAAACTGAGAAGTCAACTGTTCAGAACAGGCAAAAACTCCATTGATGTAAAGGTCAGCAATAGAAACCAACCCAAGGTCTCTCCAAGAGGTGTAAGCATGGTCTAAAATGGAGGGGTAAAACAATGGGTTAGAATATATTGGGGATAATAGGGGGGTATTATGAAGAGCAAAATGTCACAAAAATTGGGTCAAGATTTTAAGACTGTTTTTAACAATTATAATATTTGAATATTTCATTGGGGGCAATGTATATGGGAGGCATAAAAGAGCCGCCAGGGAAGATGATTTACATGAAGCATTCTCAATATGCAGCCAGGATGGGGAGTTGACAGAGTTGCTTGGCTGGAACCAGTAAAGAGTGGTGCGTATATTTGCTGCCCAATAATAAATTAGAAAATTAGGAAGAGCTAGACCACCTAATTGTTTTGACTTCTGCAGAATGCCTTTCCGAATCTTTGTTTTTTTTATTCCAAAGAAAACTAGAAATAGAGCTGTCTAGTGTAACAAAAAGGACTTTGGAATAAAGATGGGAATACACTGAAATAAATATAAAAATTTAGGGAGCACGCTCATCTTAATAGAATTAACCCTACCGATCAGGGATATAGGAAGGACAGACCAACGATTAAAATCCTGAGATAGATGATTAAGCAGTGGGACAAAAATTT
Source organism: Carassius auratus (assembly GCF_003368295.1). Classification (NCBI taxonomy): domain Eukaryota; kingdom Metazoa; phylum Chordata; class Actinopteri; order Cypriniformes; family Cyprinidae; genus Carassius; species Carassius auratus. Next base: position 46,457 of record NW_020526038.1, read on the forward strand.
GATCAAATAAGTCTGAAAGGTTCTTTGTCACATTTATGCCCAAATATCTAAAACTTTGTAAGGAAGACCTAAAAGGTAGAGAAGCTAATGAAAAATTCAAGGAAGCTGTGTTAATGGGCATTAATTCACTTTTACAAAAATTTAATTTATAGCCTGAGATTAGGCCAAAATCCATTAGCAAATCAAGTACAAGGGGAATGGAAGTGCCAGGCTTAGAAACATATAAGAGAAGATCATCTGCATACAAAGATAGCTTATGCTTTAACCCTCCCCTTTGAATGCCAGCCATCACACTGGATCTTAGAGCAATTGCCTAAGGCTCAATGGCTATTGCAAACAAAAGGGGAGAAAAGTGGGCAACCCTGTCTAGTCCCGTGACCAAGGGATAAATACTCAGAATAGTTATTATAAGTTCGAACACAGGCCAAGGGAGATGTGTATAAAAGCCTAATCCAAGATATAAACTGATCAGGAAAGCCAAATTTCTTCAGTGTATAAAACAAATAGTGCCACTCGACCCTGTCAAATGCCTTCTCAGCATCCATGGAAATAACTAACTCTGGTGTTTCATTTAAAGAAAAAGAATAGAGAATATTCAAAAGGTGTCTAATATTATAAAAAGAATGTCTATTTTTAATAAAGCCTGTTTGGTCAGTAGAAATTAAAGTTGGAAGGACCACCTCCAGGTGTCTTGCTAGGACCTTAGCTAATAATTTTACATCTGAACAAAGTAAGGAGATGGGGCGATAATTGCTGCATTGAGAAGGATCTTTATCTTTTATGAGAATAAGAGAAATGATAGCCTGCCGTAGGGAATGAGGAAGAATACCTGAGCTATAAGACTCATTGAACATGTTAAGTAAAAGAGGTGATAATTTGTCAGAAAATGTCTTGAAAAATTCGGCAGGGAATCCATCCAGCCCTAGGCATTTGCCATTCTGCATTAGACTAAGAGCAGACTTAATTTCATTCAATGTAAGTGGGCCTATCAAATTTGAGGAGATAATCAGGATCAATGCAAGGCATATTGAAGGAATTGAAAAAAATATTGAATTGGGCTACTTCAGCTATGCTTTCCGAAGTATTTAACGAGGAATTCAAATTCTTGAACTCATTATTAATAGTTATTGGATTAACTGAAGACCCACCAGAGGTGGAAATTTGAGTAATGAGATGTAAAGCAGCAGACTGACGCAACTGATAGGCAAGCAATTTACTTGATTTATCACCGAATTCATAATAATTTCAACGAGTTTTATGTAGAGCTTCAGTGGCCTCATTTGTAGTAAGTCAAACTCTGTCTTTGTTGTCAGAAATTTAACAAAGTCATCGGCATATGTAGAATTAACACACTTAGACTGGAGGTCAGCCAAAGTATTCAAAAGATTAGCTCTCCTTTCATTCATTATTTTTCTCGTATAAGCTGAATATTAAATTATTTCTCCCCTTAAATAAGCCTTGCATGCCTCCCAAATTGTCTTAGATGAAACATCAGGGGAAACATTTGTAGAAATAAAAAGGTCAATACTATCGTTAATGACAGAGATAAAATTATAATCATTGAGAAGCAAAGAGTTAAAAAGCCAAGGAGACGGGGACATTGAAAGGCTTGATAAAGCGAGGTCAAATGTAACCGCAGGATGGTATGAGATAACAATAGTATTATAGATACATGAGCTAATCATTGGAAGCAATTTGTTATCAACAAGAAAGTAATCAATGCGGGAGAAAGTATGAAGTATGAAAAAAAAGAAAACTGTTTTTTGCTACAATTAAAAAACGCCAAACATCAGAAATGGCATATTGCTCCATGAATAACTGAATTGTCCTACTGGACTTAGACTGTGCACATGGCCTAGATGAGGAACGGTCTAGACGAGGGTCTAAGCAGCAGTTAAAATCCCCACCCAGAATTAGTTGGTTGGAGTTCAAATCAGGGAGGGAAAACACATTTTTTTTTAAAAAAACCTCATCATCCCAGTTAGGGCCATACACATTGGCCAAAATCAAACAAACTCCATTGATCTGTCCTCTAAGAATAATAAAACGCCCATGGGGTCTAAGATGACATCAGAAACGGAGAAAGGAACTGATTTGTGGATGAGAATAGCTGCCCGGCGGGACCTATCCTGGAAACTGGAGTGGTAGAGCTGGCCTCTAATACTTAGATGGTCTGCAGGCCTGAGGTGTGTTTCCTGAATAAACGCTATGCTAGTATTCAATTGTTTCAAATAATTAAGAAATTTATTTCGTTTCACCGGAGAATTCAGTCCTTTGACGTTCCAGCTGGTGAATTTCAGTGCGCCACGAGGTGTCATCTTGTTATTCATCATGGGTGTGGATAATTAATTCACTGAACATGACAAGATTTCTGAGACACCCAACTCCCCCCACAAACACCCCAGTCAATAGTACACCTCGCTTGTAGCATATAAGAATATTAAGTGCCATAGTGACTCTCAAGGAGTTTATGAATTAAAAAGGATAAAATGTCACAGTGCATGTTAAATAGCCTAAATGAACTTGTGTGTACAATATAATTAGAAATACTATTAAACTAACTTTAAAATCTCAAGGAGTTTATGAATTAAAAATGATAAAATGTCACAGTGCATGTTAAATAGCCTAAATTAACTAGTGTTAACAATATAATTAAAACTAACAATATAATTTTGATTTTTTTTTTAATGAACAATTCCTGTATAAAATGGGACAGCAACCTTTATATCAAACATTTTTAAATTACCCACAGCTCAGCATTGTGGGAGGCTGATCTGCGCCAGAGCGCGTGAAGTGAATGGGATAAGCGAAGTCATTCTCAGATGAAATGAAAAAAAAAAAACCTGGATAGCCTAGATTAGGCCCATGCAGGCTCTGTTCTGAAGTATCTAATAATTATAATTTCTGTTAACCCAGAGTAAAAAATTTTAACAGATTAATCGCCTATTTTCATTTGCTGCATGTTTTCTTTCTTTCATTATTTTTAAACATGTTAAAAAATAAAGTTTGTAAGAGGAAATAATATGAGTTGTGTATAGGTTGCATTTTAACGGATTAATCACCTATTTTCGTTTGCTTAATGTTTTTTTTGATATTATATAATTTATGTATAAGTTGCATTTTATTACATTTAGAAATAATAACGACTGGCCTAATAATGTTATAATGTACCAACGGGATATATTTAGTTCCCTTCACTTTACAACAAATCCTTTAAATTTAACAAATATATCAGAACAAAACAAGAATGAAAAATACATAATTCTAATGGATAAATATAATTGCATAATAATATAGGCTTAGCTATAAACAAACAAATAATAATAATTTAAAGCTAAGCATATGGTTGGGCTGGGTCTATATTAAACAAGCTATGATGACTTTCACCTTGATATTTTATATAACCGACTGGCTGAGGCCAGCCTAAAAAGAGGACAGTTGACGCGCCACTGCTGCGCATCGTCACGAAAGCTTATCTTTTTCACGTGTTTTAAGCCTTTCTGCTTGTCGATTTAAACATTAAAGCATCCAAACACAAGACACGGAAAGCTGAATGGAGTAGCCGGTTACTCACTTGCTGTGTTCGGTGCGGAGAGAGAGAGCGAGCCGCATATCACGGACAGCGACACTGAACCGAGCTCTCTTCTGCGAAGTTCTCCTCGAAGTCCCTCGTGCACCTGAACAGACAAATACAAATCACAGTTTGAACAAACAAAAAGATGTGAAAGAGCCCAATTCAGTACTGGCGGTGTTCTGGTGTTCAGGGCTCACGCAGAGAAAGGTGTCTCAAAACACTTGAACATCGAATTTGCTTATTTTTGCTCTTGTGCCGACAAATACATACATATTATGTCAAAATATCAACCTTGGAAATTATGCTCGAAAAAACTGTCAGTTATTTCTTAAGTGAAAGTAAACAGTTGAGGAAAAAAATGGGATGTGCATTATTTTGGATGCATTTGTTGTCTCTTAAAGTGACCGCGCCTAATTTAGCTACTGGCTGCTGTAATGTTAATCCAACAAAATGAAAGAAAATCACTCGCTGCTCTTGACTGAATTACTTTGTAGTTTTAACAGTCAAACCAAAATTATTCAGACACCAGATATAATTTTTGATATATATAGCAAAACTGTAATAATGTGAGAAATGTTGAAGGTGTATGAATAAATGTAGGTTTGAATGTATATTTCATTTTTACATTGAAGACTATCCAGTGCTATTTTACATTTGTGACCCGTCACGGAAACCAGTGATACAAGTCGGCAGCAAAACTTTCGAGCAAAATGAGAAAGAAGAGTTTTTTTTTTCAATAATGTGATTTTCGTTTTTTTGCAGAATCTGTTTGCTGAGATCAGGAAGAAGCCTCTCCGTGTTTGAGATAGCAGTATTGGTATATTTCAAAGCGTACAATTTGAGGTTGAAATCGGCTAGTTTTTAGGAGATTCTAGCTCGCAGTAGGGGCCTGTGTGTATTTACATACTGGATAAGCTGGCTTTTGTTTCTTTTGTTATCGCCCCCGCCCTCAGAGGGAAGCGTGGCTACTTACTATGCAGCGCTCTGGCCGGCTGTATACGAATGTATTGGACTGGCGTCAGACGAGTTGGACCGTAAGATATCAGAGGCTATATCGATAGCAACATTTGATGGGGATAAAGACAGAGAAATGGGGAAAATCCGTGACTTTGACTGTAAATGCTACACGAGGAGAAAGGTAGCCAGAAGCTTTCTCCAGACATTATGTACAGCATACGGCTGGATTCTTTAGCTGCGGAAAAAGAGTGGCAGGACATGCAAATTATTGGACATTTAGAGGCAAACAGACGCACAGTGCAAACTTTGGAGATGGTTACTTATTTCACTGAAGGCAATGAGATCTGCAAGAATACTTTTATGTTTCTTATGGGGTGAGTTTCCATAAACATCAAAGTTTGTCATTTTGTGTTCATTCTAAGATGTTAAGACCTTACGTTAGTTACTTGCATTTATGTGTTACGTTAAGTGTTTCCTGCGTGAGGTAATTTTTTGTTGTGCTTTGCCATGGTGTTCACGTGTGCACAAAACTACTACGGTACCTCAGCATTTCACAGTCGCAGCTCTTTTCAATAAAATCCATGCAAAAGTTAATATCAGATCATTTTAGAATACAGTATAGGATGTACCGGATATTCTTCAGTTTTATGCAAAACAGAAATATGACGAATAGAATATCAGACCTCTGTCATATGGCCAAAAATAAATGCAATAAAAAAAGCTTTTTGCATAGTTGTCTTTGACACATGAAAACTGTAACAATGCATTTTACAAGGTAACACGATGTAACCTTGCTCTCACTCGAAATGTGTCCCCATATTAAGTCCTTGAATTTTAGTTTATCATAGTTGATCATAACTAGAGATGAAATGGCATGAAAATTTCATTTCATGATTATAGTGACCAAAATGATCACGGTTATCACAGAATCCTGTTTAAAAAGTCCTAATGCTACACTATGAAATCAATTCACCAAGTTTTATGTAGAAAACCAGCAAATAACAAATAAAATTAGCATCAATATGTACTTTTTGTTTACGTAAACATTAAAATAATAACATTTAAAATGATGGCCAGATTTTAAAGGAGTGTCTTGCAACATTATTTACAATGCACAAGTTCAAATAGAGTTTTGACAAAAAAGGTTTTATAAAAAGATAAAACTCACATATTTCAGCCTCTAAATCATTTTTATAAAAGTCAAAAAAGATAAATTACTGACATTTACAATGCACATTATCCTTTATTATTAATTTATGCAGTCAAATTTTTCCCATTGTGTCTGTCTTTGCTATACAAACATGCAGCTTTACAGGGGGGGGGGGGGGCTTTACAGGGGGTATGGCTTATGTAAATGAGATGTAATTAGATGTAAATGAGCCCTATTGTCACTCCCAGCAGTGAGAACAGGTGAGAACTAAACAATCTTTAGAGGCTATTTTCTGCTTTTTGAGCTTTTTTGAGTAACTACCTTCAAATGGCCACAACTTCTCCAAATATTATCAGATTTCCATGTGTTACACATCGTTGGAAAGCTTGGAGACTACACTTTCAGAATCTGTGAATAACTCAAAATGCGTGTCCCTACTTTCCGTGATTGGTCACATTTAATTATTTGGTTTCTGTACCTTGACACCTACAAACTGGAAAAAAACGTGAAAAAAACTATATATATATATATATATATATATATATATATATATATATATATATATATATATATATATATATATATATATATATACACAGTACAGACCAAAAGTTTGGACACACCTTCTAATTCAAACAGTTTTCTTTATTTTCATGACTATAAAAATTGTAGATTCACACTGAAGGCATCAAGGGCTATTTGACCAAGAAGGAGAGTGATGGGGTGCTGCGCCAGATGACCTGGCCTGCACAGTCACTGGACCTGAACCCAATCAAGATGGTTTAGGGGTGAGCTGGACCGCAGACAGAAGGCAAAAGGGCCAACAAGTGCTAAGCATCTCTCGGGGAACTCCTTCAAGACTGTTGGAAGACCATTTCAGGTGACTACCTCTTGAAGCTCATCAAAAGAATGCCAAGAGTGTGCAAAGCAGTAATCAAAGCAAAAGGTGGCTACTTTGAAGAACCTAGAATATGACATATTTTTAGTTGTTTCACACTTTTATGTTATGTATATAATTTCATATATAATTCCACATGTGTTAATTCATAGTTTTACTGCCTTCAGGTGTGTCCAAACTTTTGGTCTGTACTGTATATATATATATATATATATATATATATATATATATATATATATATATATATATAGGTTTTATATTTATTTACTTTTTAATAACTATAGCATGCATATGATACTTTGTTGAGCAGACTGTGGCCTAAGATTATCCTACGTTTTGAAATTAACTCACTGTAAATATAATGTAATATTTTTTAAAGATTTTACAATGTAATATAATGTTATTGTTGTTTTACTTCCTCCTTTTATCTCATTTTACAATTACATTCATTTCGCAATCTGTCCCTTTGCAGTAGTTTCGCAAATGATTTTAACATGCGACTGAATTACAGTTACTGCCACGGAAATGCCCATTTAGGTTGTCCACCTACTGTATTTACATTTTTAACCATTAATTTTATTTACAAACTTCAGTACATAACGGCACTTGCGTCGGTCTTACGAACGTACTACAAATGATCTGAAGAACACTGCAGGAGAACAGAAACCATTTAGTGTGCATCATGGTTTGACCATCAGTCAAACCATGATGCGCACTAAAATTGCTAGTTTGAAAGCTCCCTCAATGTGAGTAGAAATTAAGTGTCTGTACAAGTTATTCAAACTCATTTTAAATCTCTTCTAGTTCTGGATTGCCCTCTGTGGTGTAGGATAAACATAAAAAAAATAATTGTGACAAATTATGTGCTCTAGCACTCTTATAGAGCTCAGGTGTAGATGTTATGGAATCATGCATTATGGGTAATGGTGGCCATTTTAGAGGCAATGCAAAGCCGGTTTGTAATAAGATAATAGCGTAGCCGGTCGGTCTCCAGAAAAAGATATGGAAAGTGACAAAAAAATGTTGGCTATAACATATACGGACAAACTTAATAATGAAGCCAGGCAACGCTACTTAAAAAGATTGAGGTTATAGGCAGAATCCATCCCTATGAACACAATGTTTGGTGTGATAATTATGAAAGTTTACCAAGCCTCAGCCTGCCTGATATTTTCTCCTACCTGGTCTGTGGAGTGAGCGCTTACACCTCCAATCAATTAAAAAATTTCAAGTCATTGTAGGCTCACCTGCAGTTCATAAATGGATTGGTGCAAGATCTGCAGATCTGCAAATTAAATGTGTAGAAAACAATCATTCACACTAAGGTAATGTTAATGTAACCCTTTATTTTTGTCTGCACCTACTCCAGTCTCTTCAACGTAGATCCATAAATAAAACACGGGTTACAACGGTGATAATTCACGTTTCTTCTTTTAATCAGAAGCATCGGCATAACAGCATGAACAGCCGAACACACAACACTCTCGCTACACTCGCTTGGGTTTTTTTTCCCAAGCGCGCCCCTGCCTTAAAGGAGCCTGCGCACCAAATATCTTTCTAACAAAACATGTATAAAACTTTGCATAAGACATTTGAAAATACACCAAAATCTTACTAAACAAATTTACCAAAATGTCTTATTCTTCCTTTTTGTTTTTATATATATATATATATATATATATATATATATATATATATATATATATATATATATATATATATATATATATATATATATAACCTATGAATTGACAAAATGAAAAAATAAAATAATGAAATAAACATAAGGTTACAGTCTTCCCAGCTTAACAAGGAAACGTCCTCGTTTCTCCTATATAGATTATCCATTACAGTGAAAATACAGTGAAAAATACAATGCACAGACAACCAATAAGTGCATAACTCCTTAACAAACAAAATCTTTAAACTTTTCAGGTTTTTTAACCACACGGCCACTACGGGATAATTGAGGTGTGTCTGCTGAAGGCAATATAGCCCTCTCCGGGGCCATAGAGGCCGGAACACTGGGACTTGGCACACTTTCAGGTTCAGTCAACAAAGCAGTTGGATTTGAACGTTCAGTGTTTGCATTGGTAGTAGTCTGTTGTATAGTTTGGTTGGGCACATACGGCGGTGTTGAGGGTCGAAAGGGTAAAGCACCTGACAATGCAGTGAGGGGAACTAAAGAAGGGGCCTCAGCACTACCAAACACAGGAGGATCACAACCTGAACTAGGAGTTGCAGGCAACTCCCAAGGACCCCTGTAAGGTTTTAGGCGATTGTGATGAACCACCCACCTTCTCGACTGTGGATTTCTTGGATCAGTAATTTCATAAGTTACCCCAGGGCAGTTATCTTTGTCCATTCGCCTCAGAATTTTGTATGGCCCTTTCCATTTAGGAGCCAGTTTATTCTGCTTTTGAGCTGGGTCATCCAAAAATACAATGTCACCTGGCTTATGCGGATGGAAAAATGTCTTTTTGTCATACTGCCGTTTCTGGTTAAGTTTAGCTGCAGTGGACCGCACAGCAGCATCTTTGAACGCATAAGACAAACGCATGGTCACATCATGAGCATAGCCTGCAGGGGTGCCTGGTGTATAGGAAGTGACAGCTGGACTATAGTTCAGAATGATATCTGCAGGTAGCCGTGGTTCTCTGCCATGTGCAAGAAAGAAAGGAGAGAACCCCGTGCTAGAATGAATACTGGAGTTATATGCCAGTTCCACTTGAGGCAGATATTTATCCCATTCACCCCCACTTTCACAAATGTACTTGGCGAGTTGGTCTTTCAAGGTTCGATTCAGTCTTTCGACCATACCATCACACTGGGCGTGGTAGGGTGAGGTGCGTGTTTTCTCAATGCCTAATTGTCTGCACAAATGTTTAATCAAATCTGACTCAAACTGTCTACCTTGGTCTGTATGGATTATCTCAGGGACCCCGTGCTGCTTAATGTAATCCTCAAAAATGCACTGTGCTACCGTTGTTGCACGCTGATCCTTCAGAGGGTACAAATTGACAAAACGGGTAAAATAATCCATCACAACTAAAACATACCTATTCCCAAGAGAAGTAACAGGTAGCTCAGTGATGTCAGCGGCATTTCTTTGAAATGGTCGTTCTGCATGAATTGACTGTAACGGGGCCCTTTCATGAGGAGTGGTGGAAGCACAGGATTGACAGGATACACATTCAGCACAGAATTTCTGAATATCACGGGACATGTAAGGCCAATAGCACATTTTCCTAGCTCTCAACAAAGTACGCTCAGCACTCAAATGACCACTAAACTTCTCCCCATGAAAACACTTAAGAGCTGTTAGAATGAGTACCTCAGGCCAGACTACTTGGTAAACATGAGGGCTATGAGGAGATGATTTCACTCTACGACACAGTATACCCTCTTGGACTGATAATTTGGAAAATTCATGCCAAAGTTTCCTCAGTGTGGCAGGGGAATGTTTCAGTCTGCCTAGTGGGGGACTTTGATTACCATTCTCTTTCCAGTCCATGACAGTACTAAGACAAAAGTCAGCCTTTTGCTGAGCTTGTAATTCAGTCAAATCAACTGACAGTGTCGGACCCACATCAGGAAGAACCCCACAACCAAGTGGCACTTCAGATAAAAAGGAGACTTTTTCAGCAGTGGTATGGCTGGGAATTACACACTGCACTGATTTCGTTTCAGTCACCGGCGAGCTAGGACACCGCGACAAGGAATCAGCATTACTATGATGCTTCCCTTCCCTGTATTGAATGGTAAAGTCATACACATCCATTTCAAGTATCCAGCGTGCTCTTCTACCAGTCGGATCATTATCAACTGCTGCCTTTTTTAGACTTAACAATGGTTTGTGATCTGTAATAATCTTGAATGGCACCCCAGACAAGAAATGTCAAAAATGACGAACAGACCACACCACAGCCCACAGTTCACGGTCATAAGTTGACCATCTCTTTTCTGATGGAGTGAGAGCATGACTGGCGTAAGCAATTACGCGTTCCTTCCCATCCTGCATCTGAGCAAGCACTGAACCTACACAATCATGAGAAGCATCAGTGTATAGTAGAAAAGGCTGTGTAAATATAGGGTGAGCTACAATGGGAGGACTAGTAAGGGCCTGCATCAGTGACCTAAAAGCCTCCTCACAATCACTTGACCAATTGAAGACAGCACCTTTCTGGGTCAGTGCATGAAGGGGTGCGGCCACTACAGCGAAACTCCTGACAAATCTCCTATAATAGAAGCATAGACCAACAAACGCTCTCACCTCTGTGACCGTCCTGGGGATAGGCCATGACCGGACCTTGTTCAGATTCTTTTCATCTGGCAGCAGACCCTGGCTGGATACAACATGACCTAAGTAGGAAACTTCACTGCGTGCAAAATGACATTTGTTAACCTTCAATTTCAGACCTGCTGAACGGAAACGACTAAAAACCTCCTCAAGACTGTTAAGATGTTCACTGAAAGTTTGACTGAACACCAGTACATCATCAAGGTAAACAAGACAAACCTTCCAATGAAGTCCACGAAGCACCAGCTCCATCAATCGTTGAAAAGTTGGAGGGGCATTCGTAAGACCCATTGGCATTACCTTGAAATGATATAAAGCACTACCTGTATTGAAAGCGTTTTTCTCCCTATCCTTGGGGTCTAGCTCAACTTGCCAGTAACCACTGGACAGATCCATTGTGCTAAACCAGCGTGCACCTGCCAAGCTGTCTAAAGCATCTGAGGCACGAGGTAAGGGGTAAGAGTCTTTTACAGTGACTGCATTAAGCTTTCTGAAATCAATGCAGAATCTATAACTGCCATCTTTCTTCTTCACTAAGACAACAGGAGAAGCCCAGGGACTACAACTTTCCTCAATTACATCATTGGAAAGGAGCTGCTGAACTTGCCTGTCTATCTCAGCTCGAACATGTGGCGATGTTCTGTAAGCCCTCTGCCTAATGGGCTGTGCATCCCCAGTACGGATGGTGTGCTTGACCAAATCAGTACGACCATAGTCATACTCATTTGCACTGAAAACATCTGAATATTTGTAAATCAGAGTCTCTAGCTGAGTCCGTTCTGCACTGTCCAATGCAGACTGACTGAAGTCTACATTGGGTTTTGGACAGGGCTCAGTTTGAGTCTGTATCTGAGCTACTTTGGGTTCCAGCATTGTATATTCTTCCCCTGGTTGCATGACTAAGGAATGAAACTCACCTAGCCTTATGCCACAGGAAACATGGCAATCCTCGTTTGTCGGATTCATAGCTCGCACACAAGTCACGCCTGCTTTCACAGAGGTTACTGTACGTGCCACAAAAAGACCTGGTACTGACTGAATTTCAGGATCTAAGAGTCCAACATAATTACATGCGTACTCTTTTTTCCCCAATGTTGGACTGAATTTTTACCAAAACGTTCATCTGTGACCTACCAGGGATCAGAATGGGCTCTAAAGTCACTGCACTACTCCTTAGAGGGACTATTTCCTGCGAACACAAAAGAGGAACAATCCAGTTCCACAATTTTAAATTATTTTCTCTGAGGTCAATTGCAGAATGATGTTTGCTAAGAAAATCCCACCCAAGGATAACTGGTTGTGTAGCATTTCTAACCACCTGAACATCATGTGAGAACACTTCCTCACCCAGCCTAATAGTAATGGGCAACATACCCAAAGTGTCAAGATACTCACCAGTTACTGATTTTGCCAAAAGAAAGGATTTCTGAATAGGTTTTTTTGTTAAAGAGGGAATTGACATTCTCAGTGTTTCACTGATTAAAGATATTTCTGAGCCTGTGTCTACAAATGCTTGCATGGCAATGTTCTCAATGATTGCAAAAACATAAGGCGTTGGAATGACAGGATTTACCCGTTCAGTTTGTTTGGGCCCAATCATAGTCTCAGCAGATACCCGGCCCATAGTACCTGCTACCAGCCATTTCCCTGAAGATCAACATCCTCTCCAACAAAACTGACATGATGATCACCAGACGAGGGTAGATGGTCAGTAGAAGAACGTGGGCCATATCTCTCGCCAGAGAACTTGTTGGAGGGCCATTCTGTCATATGATGATCCTGATGATGGGATTCGTGATGTAAGCGATGATCTCGATGATCAGAGGTTGGACTGCCACAACGATCACGGTGAGGTGGGGGCGAGCTGACAGGCTGGTTTTGATGAATAGGAGTAAGGCTGGCATGTTGAGCAGCAAAATGTGGAGACATGCTGGTGCGATAATCTCGATGAGGTTGAGGTGGGCTGACGTGACGATCTCGGTAATATGAAGAAGCACTGATGTGACGATCCTGATGATGTGGAGATGGGCTCACATGACGATCTCTGTAATGTGGAGAAGCACTGATGTGACGATCTTGATGATGTGGAGATGGGCTCACATGACGATCTCTGTAAGGAGAAGATGGACTCACGTGATGCTCTCCATAGCCCCGACGTCTGTCACGGTCTCGGTGGCTGAATGAGTAAGGCTCATTTTTACGACGTGGAGAAGACGCCGGTGACAATGGATATCTCCTAGGAGATGAAAGTGGAGAGTAACGTTGCTTGTCTCTTCCACGTTCAGATGAGTAATCTCTCTGACTGGTGAAAGCGTGTTGCCTCTTCATTTGACTCACTTCCATCCTGAGAGCCTTAACATCAGCCGTCAATTGCTTCACCGCAGTCATGATTTCAGAAGAAATGTCCCCAGATGCTGTGGTCTTTGTGGACACCATAGCTGAAAGCGATTCATTGGGTAAGGTAGTAGATGAGTTTGGTGACAGACTGGTCTTTTGACTCAGAGGGGGCAGAGGTGCAAGTCTGAGAACTTCTTGTGCCCGTTCCCACTTGCAAGCAATAGCTAAAGCTTCCTCTAGGCTAGTAGCACCATGTTCATGACATTTTGCTTGAAGTACGGGATCCAGACCAGCTACGAACCGTCTAAATCTTTCCATGGCAATGGCGGACTCGCCATAATTTGGAAATGCTTCCAAAACTAGTCTTGTGATCTCAGCTGCAAATACTTCCAAAGGTTCTTTGGGCATACGTGGTCTGGCATTCACAAAAGTTTGAAAATGTAGCAAAAATTGTTTCCTCCCAAAAACATCATTTAATGCAGCAACACACAGTTCATAGTTCTGTTGTATGTCAGGAGACAGAGAGAGCCAATAAGCTAAAGCATCTCCACTCAATCTTGTAGGTAAAATGGCGGCCAAATCTTGCGTTTGTGCATCCGCACAGGCCTTAACTGCAAGCTCTAAACGGGCTTTCCATAAAGAAAAACTGTCTTTGTCCCTACCGTCTCCATGGAAACACGGTGGTAGATCGACTTTAAAGTGCAGCAATCTTGTAGTGTGATTTGCAGAAGTTGCGTGCTCTCTGCCCTCCGCTGTAGGTGCACTTTCATCACTATCCGTCTCATTAGAGGACGCAGCACGTGCGGGGAGCACGCGAGAATCGGTAGACATTTTCACTGCACAGCTGCTGTTGATCTTGTAATGAAGCGAGTAGTAAAGGCATCCACTTTAATTAATCTAACGACTGGCAACTGTGCACTCACCAGTACCCTTCACGGTGCATTAAAAAAATGCGCCTTCGTAATTGAATGCTTCAGCCGAGAAACTTCCAGAAACTCTTGAACTTGAACACCGCTGCCACCAGTCTGTAACCCTTTATTTTTGTCTGCACCTACTCCAGTCTCTTCAACGTAGATCCATAAATAAAACACGGGTTACAACGGTGATAATTCACGTTTCTTCTTTTAATCAGAAGCATCGGCATAACAGCATGAACAGCCGAACACACAACACTCGCTACACTCGCTTGGGTTTTTTTTCCCAAGCGCGCCCCTGCCTTAAAGGAGCCTGCGCACCAAATATCTTTCTAACAAAACATGTATTAAACTTTGCATAAGACATTTGAAAATACACCAAAATCTTACTAAACAAATTTACCAAAATGTCTTATTCTTCCTTTTTCTTTTTATATATATATATATATATATATATATATATATATATATATATATATATATATATATATATATATATATATATATAACCTATGAATTGACAAAATGAAAAAATAAAATAATGAAATAAACATAAGGTTACATTAACATTAACCAAGCATCAGTGGTACACACACCCACACTTGTCAGATCCTGTGAGCTATGAAGCTTGTCTATGTGGGTTTGTTACACTTCAGGAATAATTACTCACCTACTGTACCGTGCATGCAATAATCCACTGTTTTCATCCGGTAGTTCTTTAATCCGGTATAATATTGACGAACATTTACCTCAGTACCAAGTAAAAGTTGTAAGGACAGATTTTTAAGTAAAAGTACAGAAGTACTTGTTTTTAAAAGTAGGAAAATGGTGAAAACTAATATGATTCACGAGGCGTTTGCCCTGTCGATCATGAGACCGATTACAGCAGTACACAATACACCAATACTGAACCATTTTCCAAGAAAGAACCAAAATTAATGACCAAATGACCAACGTTACCTACTGCCTACTATATGCTTCTATACAGTACATCTACTTCCATACCGCGATTCCCACAAAGTATTGAAACGTGACGTAACAATCCCGACCTCTATACACAATCTATCACCTTACTATCCAAATTACTTGCTTAATTTCATTCACTCTTTGTTGATATAGTGTACTTAACAGCTATACACTATTAGGGATTGGAGAATGAGTGTTAAAAGTGATTTCAGACAAGGCAATAAATGTAATTTCTAGAGTCGAGGAATCAACTCTTTTGGAGTGAGCCCTCCATCACTAGTTATCAACCAATGAAGTAGTTTAAACAACATTATCTAGGGCTGAACCTCTGTTGATTCTCAATTAGAATGTTTGTAGGCATATAAAAGAAAATAAAAATTCTACAGAAACCTTGTCAATTGAATCACAATTGGCTAGTAAATTTTTTAGTTTACTCACCAGACTGACGTGTGTTTGTGTGTGTGAAAATTAGGGGTGCTCCTGATTGGTTGTCTACCGATCACAATTGGACAATATAAAAAAAAAAAAACTGGATGAGTATTTTCTTACTGCTAAATTCTGAAAAAAAAAAAAAAACAGGTGTTAATTATAGGACGTAAAAACTCTGCATGTAATAATCTAGAACACTGTCTAAGACTTGATGGCTGCTCTGTCAATTCTTCTCTCATCAGTTATAGTGATGTGTCTGTTACGGTTTACACTGCCGGAAGGAACACGGAGCTGAGGATAAATGAAATAAGGCTTTTATTATATCCAACACAGGGGGTATCCAACATGGAGCACAGAGGTAGGCACAAGTAAGTGGTTTGACACACACTAAAAGAGTCCAGGGGTGTAACATTACTCCCCCCTCCCGGTAGGTGTGTCCTCGCACCATAGAAACAACAGAGGGAGGCGTGGGTGGGAACTTGGGAGGTTCCGGTGGAGGACAGACTCCCAGGAGGGGGCCAGCAGACAGGGACTACGGAGGAAGGAGCCAGGGAGGAGACGACGGAGGGAGGAGCCAGGGAGAAGACAGGAGGGATCTGGAGCAGGAGGTACCCAGCAGGACCCAGGGCACAGCCATAATTGCCCATGGTGGGGCGGACGGTGGGAGGAGCCATGGAGGAGGAATGGCCGCCGACTCGAAGGGCTCGACCCACGGCAAAGGAGCAAGTGGAGGAGGAGCCCGAGGCGGAGACCCGAAGAGCCAGGGTGACGGGAAGGAGCCGGAGGTCCTAGGCGGAACTGATGGCTCTGGTGACTGACACGGCAATGTGGATCCGGAAGGCCACGGTGGAGACAGAGTGACAGAGTACTGAGGGTGCTGAGCGCGTGGTCCAGGTAGCTGGTGGCATTCGCTAGCAAAAGAAATAGTCTGGTATGGTCCTCAAGAGAACATCCTTCCTGCTCCAGCAGGAGGAGGAGGAATTCGGGGCTATAGAGGGATCCATCAACACACTACGAAAAGAAAAGACTGTGAAAAAACAGAAAACAAAACGGAGGGAAAAACACGCAGTTTTAAACGGCTTTAGGTTGGGTCTTCTGTTACAGTTTACGCTGCCGGAAGGAACACGGAGCCGAGGATAAACGAAATAAGGCTTTTATTATATCCAAGACAGGGGATATCCAACATGGAGCACAGAGGTAGACACACATAAGTGGTTTGTAGCAAGTAGACAAAACTGAACTGAAAGGACAAGGCTTAAGTACATGGGATAATTGGGGAAACACAGGTGGATGGAATGACTAAATTAACAGGGACATGGAACACACGGGGAACAGAATAGACACACCTGGGAACTAATCAAACCAAACATGGGAGACGGAAACTGGGTCACATGGGCAAACACACACTAAAAGAGTCCAGGGGGGTATTCCAAAAAGCAGGTTATGTGACATACCTGGGTATGTTTAAGGGTAAGTTCTTGGATTACCTCAACGTTCGGTTCCAAAAACAGAGGTAACTTTCTGGGTATGTATGTAACCATAGCAACTGACTCTCTGAAGATAACCTGCTCGAGAGCAGGTTATGTTTCAGTGTAACTTCGTTTCAGAAGGTTGGTGAGCATGGCGTGCCCTTTTGACGAGGATCCTGTGGACGTAGAAGCACAAATTATACGAGGTTTTTTTCGTCGGGAGAGGGTTATAAGACCGCGTATTGATGTGTTTGCATACCCTAATGAATATTTAAACGAGCGTTATTGTTTTTCAAAAGATTAATTAGTTTATTTAACACGTCTTTTAAAACCGCATATAGCACTTAGGTTTTTTGCGTCTGGCCATTTTTTGAAAAGTGTGGGCGATTCAGAGCATGTGGGAAAGGCAACTGTGTGTAGAGCCGTTCGTACAGTGTGTCTGGCACTTAAACAGTTGTTACCCACGTTTGTACAGTTCCCTGGCCATAAAACTCTGCTTGTTATTAAAGACGAATTCCACAGAGTGGCAGGTTGGTCCTTTGTAGTAAAATATATGACGCATATTTAATATTTAGTCATATTATTAATATCTATACATGTATTCATTATGCACACACTTCATACTTCCATAACTTTCTGTTTCAGGGTTTCCAAATGTAATTGGGTGCATTGATGGCACTCCCATTCCTATTAAAGCTCCATCAATAAATGAGGGAGACTATGTTAATAGGAAATCTATTCATAGTATAAATGTGCAGGTAACAACTTAATTTTTTCCCCTTCTTAAAATCATCAAAGTCATTACTTTTTCCACTAACTATAGGTAATATGTGAGGCAACCCAAATCATCACCAATGTCGAGGCAAAATGGCCAGGATCTGTGCATGATGCCAGAATTTTCCGCGAGTCATCATTATGCCAGACATTTCAGCAGGGTATGATTTGCTTTATACAATTTTTGTTTTTTCGTTTTTACTATATTTGTGTTGCACACTTCAATCATTACAGGACAGTACAATGGTTACTTGCTGGGGGACAGAGGATACCCTTGTCTGCCCTATTTAAGGACACCCTACCCTGAACCTGAGCCTGGACCACAGACACGGTTTAACCTGGCTCACAGCCGAAACACGGGCCAAGGTGGAGATGACTATAGAATCCTCAAATCTCGGTTTCAGTGTCTGCATGGGCTCCGGGTTAGTGTCCAGAGAGGGCATGCGACATTATTGTGGCTTGTGTTGTGCTTCACAATATTGCCACTATAAGAGGAGAGAGCCACCCTCCTTGCATTGAGGAAGATGGCCCAGAGGAACACCAACAGATTTTAGAGGCCAACAGAGACGGAAGACTTTTGAGAGACAGGATTTGTCAAAATTACTTTTATTAGTTTTTTTTTGCACTGGTCTGCCAGGCAGTTTATTTCTTCATTTCCTGAAAAACAATAAAAGTAAAATTCATTAAAATGTTTTTTTTAATATTGCTTTACACATACATACATACATACATACATACATACATACATAGATAGATAGATAGAGACAGACACAGACACAGACAGACAGACCACTTTTAACATGCAACAGATTAATATTCAGACAAGTTCACACCTTAAGGCGATTCTCAAGTAATTCTATTTCAAGTGCTGCTTTTTTAATGAGGAGCCTTTTCTCTTCCATTTGAAGCTGTATAAGGTCCATCTCCATGTCACTTTTTCTTATTTGTTTTTGAAGATGGACCTTATACAGCTCCTTTGCTGGCAACTAAGGTGGAAAAATGTAATAAATGAGATTGTTTGGTCAGACAATCAAATTCAAATATGGACACATGGACAAATTCTTACCCTGCTTAGATTGTGTGCTGAGGCTGAAGGACCCTCATCTGTGGGCAAATCCCTAGGTATGTACTATGAAAGGACAATGACAGTTTGTTACTCTAATGCAAAAAGGGGCCATACATCATAATGGTATGCATCATACCTCAGTGGATCTACCAGCATTGTCCACTTCTGCAGTGGTGGACAGTAATGGAGTAGCTTTACTTCGTTACTGTACTTAAGTACATTTTTCAAGTATCTGTACTTTACTGGAGTAGTTTTATTTTGAGCAACTTTTACTTTTACTTCACTACATTCCAAAGCATAAAATCATACTTTTTACTTCACTACATTTCATAAAACATATCGTTACTCCCTATATCACGTGCTCCGACACTCAGAAGCGGTGTCTGATTCATCATGAACGAACTGAGTCTTTTCAAAAGAAACTTTTAAATCGGATCGCGTATCACACCAAACGATTCGTTGACGAATTAGAATGATCCGATTGCAGCTGTTCTGGAGTCGACCACTCACTGATTCAAATGAACCGTTTAGTGCGAGTCTACAGAAGTAAGAACCGGGAGATCTTGTGAGCGCGCGTGCGTCTGATGTTGCTAAAAGTAAGTTATGTCGAAATTTTGGATTAATTATTGTAACTGAAAATCATATTTAGGTCAAAACTGTCAGTTGTTTGGGAACTAAATCCGTTGTAAAGAGAGATCTATTTAAGCCCACTCAAATGCTCGAGTGCAGACGATGCAGACACATCAATTTTAGGTAAAAAAAAAAACAACAACAACAAAAAATACTTAAAACAACACAGATTAAATACAATAACTCATGCATGTTCAAATTCACCACTGCTGTAATGTTAACAGTTTTATTAAAATGTCCTATGTGACGTCTGTTTTTATATTGTTTTGATTAACTAGACGAGTAGACAAGACATGAATGTTCATCGTACTGAAAATAAGTAAATATTGTTAGCTGATGCTAACTGTCTAGCTAACAAGCTTGTTGGTGCTAAGTTGATGTAATTTTTATAAATGTCCAAATATTTTTATTCAGCCACATATATATACATATACAGATAGATAGATAGATAGATAGATAGATAGATAGATAGATAGATAGATAGATAGATAGATTACATCTGGTTAGAAAAGAAAGGATGTGATGTTCAGAACATGGTAACTACAGTAATTATCAGTGGGAAGAGATGCACCCCGTTTAGCCAGGGGTGTTTTTAAACCACAGGCAAGATTTGAGAAGGAAAAAATCATTATGAAATTTTTTTTATTATTTTTTTCTTTAAAATGTTCTTCCTAACTTCAGGCCTTATTATCATGTCATATTTACAGTACAGACCAAAAGTTTGGACACACCTTCTCATTCAAAGAGTTTTCATTATTTTCATGACTATGAAAATTGTAGATTCACACTGAAGGCATCAAAACTATGAATTAACACATGTGGAATTATATATGGAATTATATACATAACAAAAAAGTGTGAAACAACTGAAAATATGTCATATTCTAGGTTCTTCAAAGTAGCCACCTTTTGCTTTGATTTCTGCTTTGCACACTCTTGGCCTTCTCTTGATGAACTTCAAGAGGTAGTCACCTGAAATGGTCTTCCAACAGTCTTGAAGGAGTTCCCCGAGAGATGCTTAGCACTTGTTGACCCTTTTGCCTTCTGTCTGCGGTCCAGCTCACCCCTAAACCATCTCGATTGGGTTCAGGTCCGGTGTCTGTGGAGGCCAGGTCATCTGGAGCAGCACCCCATCACTCTCCTTCTTGCTCAAATAGCCCTCGATGCCTTCAGTGTGACTCTACAATCTTCATAGTCAGGAAAATAAAGAAAACTCTTTGTATGAGTTTCCCAAACTTTTGGTCTGTACTGTAACTTTGATGTTCTTTAAAACAACTAACTTTAAAATACTTTGTTCTTACTGGTAAAGATCAGATGGTCATCTCTGTTTTCTCTCAGGTACATCACAGTGTAAGCTTCACAGTGAGCATTACTCTCATCAGCGTAGTCCATATCAACAACAAAAATATATCTTGACTCAATATAGTGGTTATTTTGGAAAAAATCCCAGGTATTTTGAGCAGTAGGATTATAAAAAAAATGTGCTAATATAAAATTAAATTAAGTAGTCTATATAAAATTGCAAACATCTATCTTGCAGTACTTTTTTACTTAAGTACATAAAAAATTGAGTACTTTTGTACTTTCACTTAAGTAAAATTGAAAAAGGAGTACTTTTACTTTTACTGGAGTAATATTTTACCATATGTATCTGTACTTTTACTCAAGTACTTGATTTGTGTACTTCGTCCACCACTGCACTTCTGTCACAGCAGATGTGGTCTCTTCATCGTCATCATCATCATCTTCATCCTACAAGACAAATATTCAAGTATACATTATTTGGCAAAAAAAAAAAAAAAAAACTAAAAGTACCTGACAACAAATCACTTACAACTGTGACAGACTGTGTTCTAACTGGAGAGTCCAATAATACAATCCGTCCATCAGTATGAGAACACACAACCCGTTAAATTCTCAATATTATCAAAGAAAAAATACATAGTATGCAGTTAAATAAAATAAGCCTCCATAAAAAATTAATCTTGTTCAAAAAGCCTTTAAGTGACAGAGATAGTAATTTATCAGGACAAAAAAAATTAAAACAAATCATAGAGGTAAACTTACATGTCACCCTTTTTTCACCATCACTTGTGGTACTTAGTATGTGTGATGAAGTGCTCCCTGGAATGCCAGCAACCTCTGGTCGCCCTTTATTAAGGGACAGAGCCAGCTCCTCAGATGGGGTGAGGGGAGGTGGTGGTGGCCCCCCGCCAGTTAGACGGGCTTCAGTCTTCTTTCTGTTAGCTGCATGACAGAATGAATATACTAAATCCTGTTATAATAATAGTTCAGTAATTGTGTAATCAAATATTACCTTTTTGCAGAATGTTTTTGTGTTTCATTTTGACTTGGCTTAAAGTTCTTGTGGCTCCAGAAGGATTACACCTTTTTAAATAAGAAATGTACATTATTATTTCAAGCTAAAGAAATAAATGGCAGGAAAAGTAAATGCTTTCATAGTGATTTAACATATTCAAAAGAATGTATAAGTCATACTTCATTATTTTGCATTTCAATAAAACGGGAGCCAATACCAAATTTGTAATTTAATACACTCACGCTTACTCTGTCCGTTATTTTTTGCCAAGCCAACTCTTTTGCTTTAGCCGATGCAGCTGTATTGCTTCTTTTTAATATTATTGGCTTAAACTCCTCATAAGCATGCATTAAAACTTCCAACTCCGCCTCTGTGAAATACGCGGCTCTCTTTTTTTCGCTTTGAGTTTCCATGGTGACTCGTGAAATCGGCGATCCATTGAAAATGTCTTTATACATGCACCGTGCACGCGCATTAACTCTGGGTAACCAGTCAGAGGTTGATTAAACTAACTCTTCTCAGGTGTTTTGGAACCGACATACTCATGGTATGCCTGTTTGGGGTAAATCAACCCAGAGGTTATAGTTTATCAAATGGTAAGTTAACCAAGCTTTCTGGAATACCCCCCAGGGGTGTAACAGCGCGGCGCTATAAGCAGCACATGCACAGCTCGGTGAACCGGGTATCTGTGAAATGTTTCCACTGTGATCCAGTGGGGTGGCTGTGACCATTTCTTTTACTTTCTATGAATGTTTCATAGTGTCAAAGCATTACTCAACGTGAGTATGAGATGTAACGGAGCATGTGATTTGTTGAATGTAGTGAAGGAATACCCCCACCAGCATTTTAGCATGTCAAGCTCTAAAAATGCAAAGCGCAGTTATAGGTACTGTTTCACGTAGCCTTGTTTTCATATTAAGCAAACAGAACATAACTAGAGGTTTAATCTCTGATTTATGTATGTGAATATATAATATATGAACTGTCTGACCAAACATTTAAAATGCTAATTATGCAAGAAAACATTGTGCTTTGTTCATCTGAACAACTTAATTAGACTTTATATACTGAATGCGATTATGCACACATTTTAATAAAGCCAGATCAGTTTTTGTCACAAGTGAATATGTTCGTTGACTTAACAATACACTCTTTTTCACCACCTGCTGCCATATTTTATGTAATATGAAGAAATGGTCACTGAACGAATCAGTGAACGAATCTGAATGAATCATTTTGGTGAACAAACTGAAAATGAACGAATCTCTTGAATCATAATTTCCACCACTAATCAGTTAGGAACCTAGGTTTGCTATTTGACAGAAATCTTTCCTTAGAAAGCCACATTTCTAGCATTTGTAAAACAGAATTATTCCATCTCAATATATCTAAATTAAGGCCTATGCTCTCAATGTCAAATGCAGAAATGTTAATTAATGAATTTATTACCTCAAAGTTAGATTACTGTAATGCTTTTTTGGGGGGTTGTTCTGCATGCTTAGTAAACAAACTACATCTAGTCCAAAATGCAGCAGCAAGAGTTACTAGAACCAGGAAGTATGACTATATTAGCCTGGTTCTGTTGTAACAAATTAAACCTGTCTTCCTTTAAGTCCAATTGTTACCAAATAATTATTTTTTGGGTTAATCTTGATATAAACAGTTTAATCACAATCAATTCAATAAAGGATGTGCAAACCATAATACTTCTGATGATCAAATCCTGTATTACTCCGCATATATTCTCCCATAAACATTGTTAAACCTTATAGCCCAATAAGCACTACAATGAGAGCTACATGATTGATTTGAATCCAAAAAGGCATATAAGTCCAAGAGTCTTATTAAGGTGCAGATATCCAAATACCATCAATCAGAGTCCACAACAAAGCAATAGTCAAAAAATGATATTATAATCCCCACGAATAGGAACGAGTAAAAGAGGACAAAAAACTGGTTCAGTCTCACCCACGTTCTCTTCTTAAGGATCTCTAGACCCCACCTGCAAGGTTCCAGGAAAAGGGAAAAATGATCCACAAACAATCCCATTCCGAGGAAACATCCTTGTTCATTGATTTGATTTAGGCCTCAATTCCTCAATCCAAGTATTCCTCCAAACACTGTCCCGATATCTCTTAGAGCCATTGGCAGTGGCCCTCGTCAGAGCAAGCTGCTTTCCAGTCTGTTTATTTGCCAGCCTCTCCAAGCACCCTCATTTACTCCTTGTGCTATCACCCCTTAAAAAAAACCAAAATGGCCAAACCTTTTCTTCCTTCAACCGGGCCTTTTAGAATAAAAGTCCCTCATATTCCAACTCAATATATCACCTTTTCCCATCCACAAAACAAATAATATAGGCAAATGTAAATTATCTTAACAAAACATAACAATTATCACTGCATTATTAGAAATGTTTGAATTGATTTAAACATCTGAAATTGACCTTATTCCTTTATTTTGTGGTGGTGTCACACTGTCAACACTGCACTGGCTCCCTGTCAAACATTGTATAGATTTTAAAATATTGCCTATTACTTCTAAAGCCCTGAATGGTTTAGCACCTCAGTATTTGAATGAGCTCTTGTTACATTTTAATCCTCCACGTCTGTTGCATTCTCAAAACTCAATTTTATATTACCTAGAATATCAAAATCAACTGCGGGTGGCAGATCCCTTTCCTATTTGGCACCTAAACTGGAATAACCTACCTAACATTGTCCGGGAGGCAGACACACTCTTACAGTTTAAATCTAGATTAAAGACCCATCTCTTTAACCTGGCTTACACATAACATACTGATATGCTTTTAACCCTCTGGAGTCTAAGGGTATTTTGGGGGCCTGGAAAAGTTTTGTCATGCCCTGATATTTGTGCTTTTTTCAGTTTCTTATAAATATCTAAATGGGTAAAGTCTAATATCACTGTAATCAGCACAAACTGGGCTATAATAATATGTGAAATGCATGCATGTACATGATTGAATTTTTGAGAAAAAAAATGTTATGCATGGTTAGCGAAAAACTAAAAATGTTAAATCACTTGAATAAGGCCATAAAACACATACATAACATTGGTTCCCGGGGCTATTGAGAACTGGAGCTTGTAGCCTAGAGTTTTTCTTTCTAAATTATGTGAAAATCATCTTGTTTACTCACTCACAGAAAACAATATATTGATTAAAATTTTCTAAGACACTTTTTGTTGGTAAAAGTCATATGCGAGTAGGCGTCAACTATCATGAATATCATTGTGATTTACACCTGAGAAGACAAAGGCCTGCATAATGAGCTGCATAATGAGCCTCTCATTCAGCTGTGCCACTGTGAGGGAGGAGTTACAAGAAAGAATGTGAGAATAAAATAAAAGTATATAATTTTATGTTTGTAGTTTATTAAGAATATATTTAATTATCCCACAACATAATTTAATATCCACTTGGGGGAGCAGTTAAACAGTTTATTAGAAACAATCAAATCTGACTTTCAATTTTTTTTTTGGCATCATTACTCCAGTTACACAATCCTTCAGAAATCCTTCTAACAATCTTATTTTCTACCAAAAAAAACCCATTTATTATTATCATCATTATTATTTTTTATCATTATTAATGTTGAAAAGAGTTGAGAATATTTTTCAGGGTTTTTTTAGGGGGAATAAATTGAAAGAACTGCATTGTTTTTACATTTGTTAGAGTTATCTCTATTTGTTACATTTATATTATTTACATCAAGCTTTTGAATGGTATATTATTGTATATTGTTATTGAAACTTCATAATGTTTCACTTGATTATACATTTAGTCAGGAATTATAGTTTGGAAAAAGTATTTGGAAAAAGTCTAACTAGTAAAATTTTTACCCGTTATGTGAAAACTAGTACAAGTATATAAATAAATAAAAAGAGACTTACTCATGTTTATGATCTCTGCTGAATAAAGTGCTTCATTCTTTTTTTCTGAGGAAATCCATTTCTCAAATCCTCAACCACATCACATCTTTTTGGGGTGAATTATGTCTTAGTCCTCTCATCGCGAAGCAAACGGTAAAATAAAATAAAAACTTAAAGAAACAGTCTGGCTGCTTTTTCTTCTGTGTGGGTGTATTCAAGCCGCGCGCTTCAGTTTGAATCTGAATAGTGCGTTCAGCGCGGGGGCATGGTCACATTAGATATAATGAAGGGAGACATGAAAAACAGACATCACGTTGTTTTCATATGGATTACTTTATCTCAGAATATTTGTTTAGTTTAAAAGTAGACATGTCAGGCTTTCTATAGATATCTCTCTCATGTCTCTTCGTTGAGTATTCACTGAGTTACAGTTCATTTTAATGACGTGTTTGTACATGACGATCAGCGGAGACAAAGGCTGCAGACAGCGCACCTCGTTTGTTATCTTTATTTTATAAGTGCACAAAGGTTTTTTGTTATTATGTCTGTATCCAAAAAAAACTAGACCCTTTACAGATTCGATTGATTTATTGCTCTTATCTGTACGATTAAAACTGAGAGTGTAATTTAAGTTCTTTTCGGGGTTATCAGGAGAAAATGACTCAAAACGCATATATGCGTTAATCAACTCGAAAGGGTTAATATCCAAATCCGTTAAAGGATTTTTAGGCTGCATTAATTAGGTAAACCGGAACTGGGAACACTTCCCATAACACCCAGTGTACTTGCTACGTCATTAGAAGAATGGCATCTACGCTAATATTTGTCTGATTCTCTCTTATTCCGAGGTCACCGTAGCCACCAGATCCAGTCTGTATCCAGATCAGAGGGTCACTGCAGTCGCCCGGATCCAGTACGTATCCAGACCAGATGGTGGATCGGCACCTAGAAAGGACCTCTACAGCCCTGAAAGACAGCAGAGACCAGGACAACTAGAGCCCCAAATACAGATCCCCTGTAAAAACCTTCTCCCTGACGACCACCAGGACAAGACCACAGGAAACAGATGATTCTTCTGCACAATCTGACTTTGCTGCAGCCTGGAATTGAACTACTGGTTTCGTCTCGTCAGAGGAGAACTGGCCCCCCAACTGAGCCTGGTTTCTCCCAAGGTTTTTTTCTCCATTCTGTCACCGATGGAGTTTTGGTTCCTTGCCGCTGTTGCCTCTGGCTTGCTTAGGTGGGGTCACTTCATTTACAGCGATATCGTTGACTTGATTGCAAATGAATGCACAGACACTATTTAACTGAACAGAGATGGCATCACTGAATTCAATGATGAACTGCCTTTAACTATCATTTGACAAACTGTTTTCCTAAAGAATGTTGTTCAGTTGCTTTGACGCAATGTATTTTGTTTAAAGCGCTATATAAATAAAGGTGACTTGACTTGACTCTCACTCTTTCACTCTATAAATGCAAATGGCTTCAAATCACATCGCATCTGCTCTATAAGTGAGCTGCACGCTGTACGTATAGTCCACACAGGAATTGTCACTTGCACTATCAAGGCAGTGATTCATCGTCACGAAATTTTATAAATTGCATTTTTTTATTTTTCAATTCTAACCAGTGTTTAAACCATTCAGCAATTACGTGTTTTACTGAAGACCGTGTGCTCATGCACACTCACAGCGCACACACGCATAATAATGCCAGGTTCACATTACTTAGGTTTTAGTTGATAAGTGGTGCATATTATTTTTGCGCTCATGTTAACAGATAAAGGGGTAGTCACATTAGACTTTGAATGTGCAAAATTATTTTGGACGCCGCTCCAAACATGGGCGGGAGCAATAAATAATGGTTTCCCCTCCATTATCACAACATGGATTAGTATGTGCTTGTCTTATTATATTGTACTCTGTCTCTCTCTCTATATATAAATATATACACACTAAGCAATAAAAATTATAAAATGTATCCTCATTCGCATGTGTATGAATGGGAGTCAATGGAACAGAAAGTGCAGTGTGACTGCCTTTTCAAGCATTCACACTGCAAAAACAATTGCAGTCTGGTGGTGAGTTTAGGAGCGTTGTGTCTACAGCAGTGCAGAGATCGTTTCAGCACCAAGTCTATTTTGTGTTGCGCTTCACGTGATGAACTAAAGTAACAGCGCATTGTTTGCAGTAAATATGAACATGCACTGACACAAAAATGTTTTAATTACACCATAGATACATATAATTAAAGTCTAATGTGTTTCACACATATACATCTAAAAGTAAATGCAAAAGTACAAATCATTGAATAATTGATGAACATTTTAACTGGACTGGTGGTGGTGCTTTTTTGGTCATTCAGTGTTTCTGTAAATATATATATACATTTGGGCGAAAAAATACTTATCAGAAAACCCGGCAGTTCTTAAAAGCTGAAGAATTCCAAAAGAACCAGTGTTGCCAAGTCCGCTTATTATAAGCGACTTTGGGCTTGTTTTTCTGTATGTAAAGTCACTTACAAATATTGGTAGTTGCGGGTCACATTTTTTTGGGCTTGTTTCTAAAGTGTAGTTGCTTATTTGGGCTTGATCCCAGCTCCGTAATAAGTTCTCAAGCAGATATTTTCTATGTTATTTAAACATAGGAGTTTGTCTAGCCTGTTCTCTCTGTCCCTCCCCTTTCCCCACACACACAGCAGACAGCAGTTTTGTTTCCCACCCACATCCTGCTTCTAATTGGCTCTGACCCAGATGGCAACGAGTACTAGCCTATCAGAGGCAGAGCAGGGCAATCTGTTTTTTTTTTTCTGGTTAGGAAACGTCGTCATTGAGTGATGTAAACTTTAAATGAATGCACGTGAGTTGCGACCGATTGGACTGTCATTTTATAGAGGAACAAATGCATGAGACAAAGTGGGTGAAATACGGTAAAAAAATATAACAAAGAATGGGAGAAAGAGAAAAGAGTAAAAGAATGGATTAAACGCGTCGTGGGGGACGACTCAAAAGTACTGTGCAGAGTATGTAATTGTGAAATACGTGTGCAGAATGCGGACCTCGTACAACATGGTAACACAGAGAAACATAAAAAAAATGCAGCACTGTTCTCCTTAATGAGGCTTACGGACATTGGGTTCGCGGTCTACAAACAGAACGAGTCAAAACAGAGAACTGAGCTGAAGGTAGCCACCTATGTAGCTTGTCACACATCCATTAAATCAGTCGATCACCTTGGGGAGTTAATGTGCTCAACTTGGGATAAAGACACCAAAATGCACGGCATTAATTAACCATGCCATTGCTCCGTGTATGTTCACAGAACTTCAGAGGGATATTGGAGGTGCTTGAGTACTCACTTGTAATTGATGAAAGTGAAGTGAAGTGAAGTGAAGTGAAGTGACGTGACATTCAGCCAAGTATGGTGACCCATACTCAGAATTTGTGCTCTGCATTTAACCCATCCGAAATGCACACACACAGAGCAGTGAACACACACACACACACACTGTGAGCACACACCCGGAGCAGTGGGCAGCCATTTATGCTGCGGCGCCCGGGGAGCAGTTAGGGGTTCGATGCCTTGCTCAAGGGCACCTAAGTCGTGGTATTGAAGGTGGAGAGAGAGCTGTTCATGCACTACCCCCACCCACAATTCCGTCCGGCACGAGACTAGAACTCACAACCCTTCGATTGGGAGTCCAACCCTCTAACCATTAGGCCACGACTTCCCCAAAAAAAGCACAGACATTTCATCTGTCAAGCAACTGTGTGTGGTAATCCGCTACTTTAGTATGACACTGAACCAAGTTGTGTCCACCTTTTTGGGTTTAATAAACTTGAAGGGGGAAACAGCAGAGGCTATTACCTCCACTCTGACCCGTTTTCTACAGAGTATTGGACTGGACATCAAAAGGTGCATTGGATTAGGTACAGATGGCTGCAGTGTCATGGTAGGGAAGAGGAATTCAGTGTACACTCACCTTATACAGAAAAACCCAAATCTCCAGCTGCTCAAGTGCGTGTGCCATTCCATACTCCTGTGTGTAAGCAAGGCAGTGGAGACCCTCCCACGCAACCTTGAATACTTGGTCTCTCATTCTCACAACTGGTTTTCCGACAGTGCTCTTCGCCGCCGTGAGTATCCAAAGATCTACAGTCTCATCAATCCTGGTGAAATCCCTTGTGTCAGGTACATGGTGGCTTTCCATCCATGATTGCTGTTCACGCATACTCAATCAGTGGGATGAATTGAAGCTTCACTTTCAGCAAACCAAAGACCAACAGAGATGTTATGATGCTGAAATCCTGCACCAGATGTACAGTGATCCTGTTAACAAACTGTACCTGCTGTTTTTAATGCCTTCTCTACAAGAATTCAACAGGATCAACAAGCTGTTCCAGCAGGACAGGGGCAATCCATTCAAAATGTTGGAGTGTCTGCTTCTTTTCTTTCGCCTCATCTCCAGAGTGGTAAGACCTGGAATGATCCACACATCAGATGAACAACTACTTGCAATTGGCATAACAGACCCCAGTATTTTGTTACCTTTGGGTGCAGTCAATTATGGGGTCACCTTCATGATGCATTGAATGAAACAAGAATTGAGAGCACGGCTGAGAGAAATATGAAGAGCAGGTGCCATGACTTCTTGTTGGAAGCGGGCAGACAAGTGCCACAGAGACTCCCAGCTAACATGCAGATATGGAAATCTATGACTGTGTTCAATCCTGTCACAAACTAAACCACAGCTCAGCTCAGTCTCAATGCTGAAGCTCTAGTCTGGTGATTTTGCAGCTCTTGAAACACAGTATCAGGCTGTTGCATATCTCCCATGGATAAACAAGGAGGACAGCCAGGCAGGGGCCTTTTGGGTTGAAGTGCCTAATTACAAAGACAGCAGTGGAGACCACACTTCCAAAACACTTGCCCTCTTTTCTCTGTTGTTGCTTCGATGCCTTTGAGCAATGCTGATGTAGAACGAATGTTCTCACAGATGAGCCTGGTCAAGTCCAAACTGAGGAACAGAATGGGACAAGAAACTCTCCGCAGCATACTCCACATAAAATACGGACTGAGAAGACCAGGCTTATGCTGGAAGGACTTTGCCCCAAGCCAAGAGATGTTCCAGCGTTTCAATAGTCGCATGTACTCTGTGAGTGGAGCATCAGAGAGCAGGGAGAGGGATGCAGATGAAGACAGTGAAGATGAAGTTTAATTAAGGTACTGTTACTACACAGAGCCTTTGTTAACTGAGAAGATGCGCAAATAAACACTGAAAATGAACGTGGATTTGTGCAGTTTCTCAGTTAACAACGGCTCTGTGTAGTAATAGCTGCGCTATGTGAAATCATGCACCTGAGGGAATTAACCGCTGATTAGAGAACCGGGTTTACTGACGAGATGCGCATAACGATCGGCCGATCGGAACACCCCTAATTGCTACCCCCAACATATGTGATGCATTCAAGGATGTTACATGATGTAATTTAATGAATACAATCATTAATTTGTCCTTTTAGAATCTTACCAAAAATGTTTCAATGGTATCATTGTTTTCACACACGCATCAAAAACTGATTTCAACATTGATAAGTTATTGAGCATCATATTAGAATGATTTGTAAAGGATCATGTGACACTGAAAACTGAAGTAATGATGCTGAACATTCCGCTTTGATCACAGAAATAAATTACATATGGTACAATTTTCAAAATGTTGTGATTGTTATAAATGGTTATTAAAAACATAGTATATTTTACTGCCCTAGATGGAGATGCTCAGGATGAGGCAGCACTCTCTGTGCCACAACTGATCCAGTGGCTGACTGGTCAAGCGCATAGGCACCTGCTTCTTTCAGAGAGAGAGAGAGGCCTTTAAAATTACTGTTCAGTTTGACCACACTTGTATGCAATGACTGCCAAGCCACACACTTTGCTATCCAATCATCAGTGCATGCACCCAAACCATTACTTTTCCCACTGCACATCTGTCAAATTGTAATGAATTTAAAGAAATAATGAAAACAGCAGTGCAACACGGAGGTTGCTTTTATAGGGTGTAGATTTTAAAATGAACTCCAAATGTCCACATAGAATCTCTCTCAATAGTTTTCATCTAATCTTTAAAATTCAGAGATACAATGTTCAACGTGTTAATAACTTTACATGCTTCTGAATGGATACATGTTTTACAGCATTGTACAGCGGCGGAATGTAAGTGGAACGAGGAGGCGCAGTGGGATCACTTCCTGCATGGGTTGGCTGACCGCATCCAACAGGAGATCCGCGCCGTTGAGCTCCCCACTTCTCTCAATGGCCTGATTGACCTCACCATCAGAGTTGACAACCGACTCGACCAAGCCGCCAGACGGAGGGGGAGAGCAGTTCTCGCGACCAAAAGACCTAAAAGACCTAGCCCGATAGTAAAACGGAGGCTACTATCGGGTGGGATCTCTGCCAGGAAGACCTCATCTACATCGACACTCCTTCCAGTGAGTCTACGGTGGTCCACCCACGCACTCGATCATCACGCTTTGTTGGATTCTGGGGCCGAGGGTAGTTTCATGGACTTTAAGTTTGCTAGGAAGCTCAACATTCCTCTCACCTCCCTCAAACACCCCATTGCACCTTTTGCACTCAACGGACACAGACTGCCAGTCATCACACAGACCACTTTACCTGTTTCTCTCATCACATCTGGCAACCATACGGAGGAGATTTCATTTTTCATCACGGACTCACCTCAATCTCCTATTGTTCTCGGCCACACCTGGCTCCAGAAACACAACCCCAGGATCGATTGGCGCCTCGGATCTGTGGTTAGCTGGAGCGAGGAGTGTCATTTGTCTTGTCTTTTGTCTGCTGGTGTTAATGTTTCTGAGTCTGTGTTTCAGGGGGAAGCAGTGGATTTGGCTAACGTGCCCGCGGAGTACCACGACCTGAAGGAGGTGTTCAGTAAGTCTCGTGCTGATTCTCTTCCTCCTCATCGTCCCTATGACTGTGCGATAGTTATTGCCAGGTACTTCTCCGCCTAAGGGCAAGTTATATTCTTTGTCTATTCCAGAGACGGCGGCCATGGAGAAATATATATCCAGTTCTCTAGCAACGGGGTTCATCCGCCCTTCTTCTCCAGCGGGGGCGGGGTTCTTTTTTGTGGGAAAGAAGGACGGATCCTTGCGACCTTGCATTGACTACCGAGGGCTGAACAACATAACGGTAAAGAATACCTATCCTTTGCCGCTTATGTCTTCAGCTTTTGAGAGGTTGCAGGGAGCGTCCGTTTTCACTAAATTGGACTTACGTAATGCTTATCATTTGGTCCGCATCAGGGAGGGGGATGAGTGGAAGACTGCCTTTAACACCCCTAGAGGCCATTTTGAGTACTGCGTTATGCCTTTCGGGCTAACGAACTCGCCGGAAGTCTTCCAAGCACTCGTTAATGACGTGTTGCGAGACATGGTCGATCTGTTCATATATGTTTACCTGGATGACATATTGATTTTTTTCTTCGTCTCTCCAGGAACACGTACGACGAGTGCTTTTGCGGTTGCTAGAGAATGGATTGTTTGTCAAGGCGGAGAAATGCGTTTTTCATGCACAGTCTGTTTCTTTTCTAGGACACATCATTTCGACTGAGGGTGTTCGCATGGATCCTGAGAAGGTTAAGGCTGTGGTAAATTGGCCATCCCCAGAGTCTCGCAAGGCCCTGCAGAGATTTCTGGGGTTCGCCAATTTTTACCTGCGTTTCATTCGCAATTTCAGCCAACTAGCCGCGCCTCTGACCGCTTTGACCTCCCCTAGTTTGACGTTCAGGTGGTCAAATGCAGCCGAGGCTGCGTTTGCCAAACTGAAAAGCTGCTTTGTTTCAGCTCCCATTCTCGTCACCCCTGATCGCTCACGTCAATTCATAGTGGAGGTCGACGCGTCAGAGGTGGGGGTAGGAGCAGTGTTGTCCCAGTGCGCATCCTCAGACGGAAAGGTGCATCCTTGCGCGTATTATTCTCTCCGTTTATCTCCTGCGGAAGTTAATTATGACATTGGCAATCGAGAGTTGTTGGCAGTCAAACTTGCACTGGAAGAATGGCGTCACTGGCTTGAAGGGTCGGGTGTACCTTTCATTGTATGGACGGACCATAAGAATCTCGAATACATTAGAACCGCCAAAAGACTTAACTCCAGGCAGGCTCGGTGGGCATTGTTTTTCGGTCGTTTCGATTTTACACTTTCTTACCGGCCGGGTTCCAAAAACATCAAACCCGATGCTTTATCCCGTCTTTTTGAGCGTTCCGATCGTACTGCTACTCCCGAGCCCATTTTACCGGGGACCATCATTATCTCCGCGCTCAGATGGGAGGTCGAATCGAAGGTGTTGACTGCCTTAGAAGGGGTAACGCCCCCGGCTCGTTGCCCACCGAACCGATTGTTTGTGCCGGAGGGGTTACGGTCAGACGTTCTCTAGTGGGGTCATTGTTCCAGTGTTGCTTGTCACCCAGGGGTTAGTAGAACTAGGTTTCTAGTCAAGCAACAATTTTGGTGGCCTGGTATGGCTCGTGACGTCCACGACTTCATCTTGGCTTGTTCAGTTTGCGCTATTGGTAAGACTTCCAATCGACCTCCAGATGGGTTACTCTTACCGCTGTCTGTCCCTTCGAGACCCTGGTCCCACATTTCGCTAGATTTCATTACCGCCCTCTAAGGGCAATACGGTGATTTTAACCGTAATGGACCGGTTCTCGAAGGCGACTCATTTTATTCCCTTGCCCAAATTACCATCAGCCAAGGAAACAGCGGTAGCTGTCACTGACCACGTCTTCCGTATACATGGCCTTCCGACAGACGTGGTTTCTGACAGGGGTCCCCAATTTGTGTCCAAATTTTGGCGAGAATTCTGTAAATTGTTAGGAGCGACTGTTAGTCTTTCTTCCGGGTTCCATCCCCAGAGCAATGGTCAAACCGAGCGAGCCAATCAGGACGTCGAAAGGGTTTTGCGATGTTTGGCTTCCAACAATCCTTCGTCCTGGTGTCAGCAACTCTCTATTGTGGAGTACGCACACAATTCTTTGCCAGTGTCATCTACGGGCATGTCTCCATTTAAGTGTAGTTTAGGGTACCAACCACCTAATTTTGTCAGTACGGAATCCGAGGTTTCGGTCCCCTCCGCACACGCACTAGTCCAGAGGTGTCACCGCACCTGGACCAGAGCTCGCAGAGCTCTGCTCCAGGCTATGTCGCGCACCAAGGCTAAGGCCGATCGCCACCGGTCGAAGCCTCCCCGTTACGTCGTCGGTCAAAGAGTGTGGCTTTCAACCCAGAATATTCCAATGCGTTTCGTTTCGAATAAGCTTGCTCCCAAATTTATTGGCCCGTTTTCTGTTACCAAAATCATTAATCCGGTAACAGTGCGTCTTAGCCTTCCTCCGGCGTACAGGAGGGTTCATCCCGTGTTCCATGTGTCCAAAATTAAACCGGTGATTTTTTTTTTTTTTTTTTTTTTTTTCCCCGTCTTAACCCGCCTGCCCCGGATCCCCCCCCTGCCTCGTATCGTTAATGGGGAAACCACATATTTGGTTAATCGTATTCTGGACTCTAGACGGAGGGGACGCGGATTTCAGTACTTGGTGGATTGGGAAGGTTACGGTCCGGAGGAGAGAAGGTGGGTTCCTGCTCGGGACTTACTGGATCACCGCCTTATTGATGATTACAATCTACAGGTAAAGCAGGCTGGGAACGTCAGGTGACGTCCTAGGGGAGGGGGTACTGTCACGGTAGGAAATCCATTGTTTTCTCCGTGTCATGTTTTGCGTTTGTATTTGTACTCTCGTAGTCTCCATGTGCTCGTTTGGTTGATTGTTGTCACCTGTGTGTTGATTGTCTCGCTCCAGCTGATCCTCATCTCCACTCAGCTACAAATACTCACCCATCTCTCTGTCTGTTGTCAGATCCTCATTCATGTCACAGCTTCCCAAGTTGGATTACCGTCTCCCGTGTTCGTGTTCTGGATTGTGTTCGTGTTGTCGTCTTCGTGTGAGTGTTTCCGGTCTGTTCCTGGTTTCATCCATTGGCCGTCTTCACATTCACCACCGACTTCACCATCCAGCACTTCTCACGCCACCGTAGACCTTCTTTCACCATTGCCTACATTCTGGACTCAGTTATCAATAAACTTCTTCTGATTGCCTGCATTTGCTTCCTCCTCTTTTACGAGCCATCACAGTTTTAGACCAAGTTTCATCCTCTTCTTTTCAAATGGTTTTGACTGGAATGGTTTTTAAACCAGTTGATTTTATTTTTTGATTTTATAAATCTTTTTTAATTCTCTTATTTGTTCATCAGAGCAGGAGCCAATTTATTGCTGCACACTAAGGTCATCAATAATGTCTCCTATTTCTGGGTTATAGTTATATAAAAATGGAATCTTCTGCAGTCCTTGCAATAATAAATGAAGAATTTGTGAAGTCGGGATGATATTTATTTGTGAGCAAATTGTAATTATCAGATGTTTACTGTGTATAAAATGTACTTACGTAGACTTACCACAAAATGTACGTAGAGCAGAGCACAGACATTCACTGATCAGAGCGAGAGACCGATTTGTCACAAAATAAGTGTGTTTTTGTTTGCCAGGGCAAGATTATCAAAAAAAAAACAGCATTAAGGGACCAGTGGATGGAGTTTATTTTTACAGAGCATCAACTGAGTTGTGCAAGTGTTTGTGTTTGTTCCCTGCATTTCGAAGATGCTTGTTTTACAAACAAGGCCCAGTTTGACGCCGGATTTGCACATCGTTTATTTTTTAAAGGATAATGCAGTCCCAACGAAAAAGGGTCACGATCGTGTGTTGGAACCGCAGGCGGTGAGTAAAACTGCTTCAAATATCTCTGTGTTGTTAACTTAGCTATCGGCGCGTAAGCACATCAAGTAAACAACATGCGATGTTGTCATCAAACTGCACTTTCCACATGTACAGCTTAAATAAAAAAAAAAAAAATAATAAGACGACATAAAGTGGAACTTAGTCATTTTCCAAAACCGCTAAGCAAATATATACAGTTTCAGTACATACCACATAGAGACATTGATGCTGATATACAGTTTCAGTACATACCACATAGAGACATTGATGCTAATGCTGCTCTTGTTAAATTTCAGCCTCTGTATCTGATTCTGGATCATAAATATACGCTGAATCTGACTGTTAGCCATGGTTTGTTTTGGATGTTTTTTTCCTCACGGTAATGTCACAGCTTCCAAACGCTCTCAACGCAAAAGCTTACTCACGCTCGTGATTCTTTAACTCTGCCCACACGTCACGCCTCCAGCCACTCGTGTTTTTCCGGGAAAAATCGGTACAGACTATCTTTCTCTTATGAACGTAATAAAACTAACGACTTTTTGGATTTATGAAGGATTTAGTGCTACTCTATAGGTACTCAAGATTAACAGGATATTGAGTGAAAACGAGCATTTCAACCCCCCCCCCCCCTTTAAAGGTGGTTTAACTCCCTCTTGTGGTCATTGCCCTGAAGCTCATGGGGGAGAAAAAGTAAATAAACTGTACCGTGTGTGAGGTTTTGTAAAACTGCGCACAGTTTACTAATCTGTCCACATGGATGCAAATTGAAAACCTGTACCCACAGTTTAAAATCCGTCCCAGTAAATTGTAAAACCATGCACACAGTTTATTTTTCTATACCCAGAACCTAGGGGGGCTCCATAGAAAAAAAACGCTTGTTTTGGGCTTAGTTTCACAGGCCTGGTTGCTTATTTGTCTCACGATATCTGGCAACACTGAAAAGAACACCGTTATTTTGACAGGAAAATACAACAAAGAATATTGTTTACATGTAGTGATTCTCTCTTTCTCTCTCTCTCTGCATGTATGTGAGACAAACATAATTTAATCAGAGTGAAGATTTAGTTGCATATGAGTGATTTACTTGCAATGTAGACTGTTGGTTAGTAATAAGGAAAGTCAATAATGCTGTTTTTGGAGTTGTTTAATCATCCTCTGCTGCGATCTTGAGAAATGTAATGTATTTGATGTTGATTTCATCTAAAGCCGGGCTCACAGTGCGTTTTTGCGATTGTTGCTTGTCAGACTAAAGGAACATGATCCCCATGTTACACTTAGTTTTTATAATGTAACAAGAAGACTTGTCCAGAGTTTTACGTCATCAATCCGTGACCCACGTTCTCTTGCTACAGACCCTTTGCAAACACGTGACTACAAACACGCGACTACAAAGACGTGACTACAACTATGTGACGACGCCATGACGGACGGCAGAATCAACGGAAGCACAAGCTAAACAGTAGCGGTAGGGCTTCTGGTTGGTGCTCACAAAGAACGGTATTTGGAGAGTTGGAGATCGCATCATTGGACACCGACCCTTTCCTTCTTCCTCCCTCCATTTTCATGGACTTAAATCGCTGAGTCTACCTACAGGATCTGTACCACGGTAAACGGGGTATCCTCATATACTGGTGCTGATCTCAAAACTTGTAAAAGTCTGGATGCTTACCAGTTCTTTGTAACATTAGCTGGCTGGGTTACAGGTATGCGATGCTTTGCTCATAGCGAGGGGAGGTACCTCATAATGATAAAAGTAAGACATCAATCTAGGGTTTATTTTGTATTAACATCTATTCTTTACTTAAGTAAATATTTATATAACATGTCGCCTATGTTTTGAGAGGACATGGTCGTTTGTTGCTACCGACTTACCGTTGTTCACTGGGTGTGCCAATGCAACTTTCAAATTCAGTGGATCTATATATAACTCTTTATACCAAGTAACATTTCCACCTCAGAAAATATTTGGCTGTCCAAGTACCACCATAATGACCAATATTAAAATACAGTAGCGTAGTAAGCCTAACTATTCCGCTACTGCTCTGCACAGTTAAAAAACGAGGCAGTTTTATTCCATTTTATTACATGAACGAACATGAACTTGTACTCGTTTGGCTTGCCTTCCATCCTACAGCATAGCTCTTCTGCCATCCGTCATGGCGTTCTGAATTCACGCAAGTAGAGTGTGACATCACGTACAAAGGGTCTATAATGTTTGCTAGCAAACATAAACAATATAGCATTCATTTCGTTAATTACATGCCTTGATAAAAAAAAAAAAAACATAAAAAAACCTGTGTGGTCATGGCTGGGCAAAATGAGTTTATGGAAATCCAGTTTTACAGAATGAACACTTGAGGTAATTGTGTTATTCAAGTTTAAACATCCTGGCCCTTACTAAATTAACTCAGTACTGTCCAACTGACTCATTTTGACATTTTCACTGAGGTGTTTGCAATTGTCGTGCTAATTGCATTATCAGGTTCAGCACGCCTGTTTGTTCTTGGTTTGACGGTCATTGTAGAAGTCACACTGCAGGAAAGTGTCTGAAATCTTCTGACACTGCCAGAATTTAATCGGAGGGAAAAAATGGTTTGCAACAGCCATTAATATGCTGTCGGTGAACATCAAACCAGCGATCAGAGACAACAGATTTTAGCCTAGGACTATATGATTTTTTTTGGATTTCCGAAATTTTTCTCTGACACCGGAAAACACAGAAAAAATTCCAGTTTAAGCCAGGTTAAGGATGGATGGCTGGAAATCAGTTGTATCTTTTTTTTCTTTTTTCTCTTTTCTTTAGTGAATTTTATTGTTACTAGCAAGTGTTCATCAATAATGCTCAATCGTCACTTAATTACCTTCAATAGAGCCCTGCACGGGCCTCAAATCTAGGCCCGAGTCCGGCCCTGGCCCGAGACGCTCAGGCCCTAGCCCGACCCGTGTCCGAAACAGCTCATCAGAATTATCAACCCGAGTCTGACATGAGCCTGTGTTTTTATTTATTTATTTTTATTACACAGCGGAAGCCTGCCTTATTTGCAGCAATTAAAATATATCAGTTTTGTGTTATGTTTCTTTTCATTTCTTTATCAAGTTAATTTAGAAAAATGTTTGGCGCATTTTTATTTTTTTTAAATGATGATTAACGTTAATCAGCCAAGCCGACAGCAAGTAGCCTAAAACATATTTAATCAATAAAGCCTCTCAAATCAAAACTAATACTTTACTTGGCTACAATAAAATGCATAGATATAAAACACTTCAAGCATTTCACACAGCCAGTTAGTTTAATAAATGTTTATTTATTAAACTACAGTGAGTAAAATGAATAAAATTAAAATACCGGGGCAGGCTCGCAACAACGTTCGCAAATGAAGTGAGAAATAGCCTACAATCTAAACAAATTAAATTAAATTAATTAAAAACAAACCTGCACATTATTTTACCTAAAAAATGCACCACAGAACATGTCCATTATTTTTTCCATTTTCCAACAGTTAAACGAAAACAAAGTCCAGTCAAACGAAAAGTTAGAACAGTCTCTTACAGAGCATTGTGGAGAAAAAGAATAGCATCCAAAGTGGAAGGTTTTAACCCAATCCTCCTCTCTTCTATCACTCTTCCCGCTGCACTGAAGACACGTTCGCTGCTGCTGATGCTGCGGACTGGACACTAAACACAGAGCGAGCCAGTCTTGACAGTCGCGGTAGCAGGGTCTCGTGATAGCAGCACATCTCGTCCATCCCCTTTCATGTTGTGATTGAGGCGCATGGATTGCTGTATTTCACCGTCGTCATCCTCGTCCTGCTCCACAATGTTTTCAAACTCAGCCAGCGCTCTCTTCTTTGCTGTGTGGCCCGCAGCAACAGGTGCAGACACAGAAATGCTTGCCGCTACATTAATCATCAGAATCAGAATCAGAATGAGCTTTATTGCCAGGTATGTTTACACATACGAGGAATTTGTTTTCGTGACAGAAGCTCTGCAGTACAACAGAATGACAGCGACAGAACATAAAACACATAATAAAAGAATAAAAAATACAAATAAGTAGATAGTGAATGACAATTGTAGGCAGGTATATTACAAAATGAAGTTATGTATGTACATATATATTGTGTGCAAAATTTAAGTGTATACTAAGTATGTGTGTTAGATAAATAAAGTGTATGTGTATATAAATATAAAGTGTAGTTTGTTCGCCGTTATTATCAGCTGTTCATAAGATGGATTGCCTGAGGGAAGAAACTGGTCCTGTGTCTGGTCGTTCTAGTGCTCAGTGCTCTGTAGCGTCGACCAGATGGCAACAGTTCAAAGAGGGAGTGTGCTGGATGTGAGGGATCCAGAGTGATTTTGACAGCCCTTCTTCTCACTCTGGATAAGTACAGTTCTTGAATAGATGGGAGAGTTGAACCGATGATTCGCTCAGCAGTCCGGACTACCCTCTGTAGTCTTCTGAGGTCAGATTTAGAAGCTGAGCTGAACCAGACAGTTACTGAAGTGCAGAGGATGGATTCAATGATGGTGGAGTAGAACTGTTTCAGCAGCTCCTGTGGCAGGTTAAACTTCCTCAGCTGGCGGAGGAAGTACAACCTTTGCTGGGCCTTTTTCACAATGGAGTCAATGTGAATGTCCCACTTCAGGTCCTGAGAGATGGTGGTTCCCAGGAACCTGAATGACTCCACTGCAGTCACAGTGCTGTTCATGATGGTGAGTGGGGGGAGTGCAGGGGGGTCTCTCCTGAAGTCCACGATCATCTCCACTGTTTTGAGGGTGTTAAGCTCCAGGTTGTTGACACTGCACCAGACAGCCAGCTCTTTTACCTCCTGTCTGTAAGCAGACTCGTCACCGTCCTGAATGAGGCCGATGAGTGTGGTGTCGTCTGCAAACTTCAGGAGCTTGACAGAGGGGTCCTTAGACGTGCAATCATTGGTGTACAGGGAGAAGAGCAGTGGGGAGAGAACGCAGCCCTGGGGAGCTCCGGTGCTGATTGTACGGGTGCTGGATGTGTATTTTCCCAGCCTCACTAGCTGCTGCCTGTCAGTCAGGAAGCTTTTGATCCACTGACAGACGGAGGTGGGCACGGAGAGCTGATTTAGTTTGGGCAGGAGGAGGTTTGGGATGATCGTGTTGAAGGCCGAGCTGAAGTCCACAAACAGGATCCTCACATAAGTCCCCGGTCTGTCTAGGTGTTGCAGAACATAATGCAGTCCAATGTTTACTGCATCGTCCACAGACCTGTTTGCTCTGTAGGCAAACTGAAGAGGATCCAGCAAGGGCCCAGTGATGTCCTTCAGGTGGGCCAGCACCAGTTTTTCAAATGACTTCATGACTACAGACGTTAGAGCCACAGGCCTGTAGTCATTTAGTCCTGTAATTTTGGGTTTCTTAGGGATGGGGATGATGGTGGAACGTTTGAGGCATGAAGGGACTTCGCACAGCTCCAGCGATCTGTTGAAGATCTGTGTGAAGATGGGGGCCAGCTGGTCAGCACAGGATTTCAGACAGGCTGGTGTAACACAATCTGGGCCTGGTGCTTTTTTCCTTTTCTGCTTCCGGAAGACCTGGCGCACCACATCCTCGCTGATCTATATTGCAGGTGTGGGGAAGAGGGGGGATGCAGGAGGTGTGAATGGTGTGAACGGTAGTTTGGAGAGGCATTCAGGGCTGGTTGCAGGAGTTGTGAAGGGTGTGAATGGTTTTGTGGGGAGGCAATCAGGGAAGGTGATGGGTGTTCTTTCAAACCTGGAGTAAAACTCGTTCAGATCGTCTGCCAGTCGTTGATTCTCTACAGTGCTGGGGGGTGGTGTCTTGTAATTGGTGATCTTCTTTAGACTTTTCCACACTGATGTGGAGTCGTTGGAAGAGAACTCCCTTATTTTTTCAGAATAATTCCTCTTTGCCACTTTGATCTCCTTTTCCAATGTGTATTTAGCCTGTTTATACAAGACATTGTCCCCCTTCACGTAAGCATCTTCTTTGGCCTGACGGAGCTGTCTGAGTTTTGCAGTGAACCACGGTTTGTCATTATTGTAAATTAGTTGAGTCTTTTTAGGAATACACATATCCTCACAGAAACTGATATATGATGTTACGGTCTCTGTGAGTTCATCCAGATCGGTGGCAGCAGCTTCAAAAACACTCCAGTCAGTGAGGTCAAAACAAGATTGTAAATCCTGCTCTGCTTCATTAGTCCATCTTTTTACAGTCCTTGACACAGGTTTAGCTGATTTTAGTTTCTGCCTGTAGGACAGTATAAGATGAACCAGAAGGTGATCAGAACGTCCCAAAGCTGCTCATGGAACAGAGTGAAATGCATCCTTTATTGTGGTGTAACAGTGATCCAATATATTACTGTCTCTTGTGGGACAAGTAACATGCTGTCTGTATTTTGGCAGTTCACGGGACAGATTGGCTTTATTAAAGTCCCCGAGAATGATTAAAACAGAGTCCGGGTGTTGTTGTTCTGTCTCTGTGATCTGATCAGCGAGTTTCTGTAAAACTGAGCTCACATGCGCTTGCGGAGGGATGTAAACACTGACCAGAATGAACGAGTGAAACTCCCGTGGCGAATAGAACGGCTTGCAGTTAATGAAGAGTGTTTCGAGATTTGAGCAGCACGTCTTCTTTAACACAGTTACATCTGTACACCACCGTTCATTGATGTAAAAGCATGTCCCGCCGCCGCGCGATTTCCCCGTTGATTCTGCGTCACGATCCGCTCTAAACAGCTGAAAGTCCGGCAGATGGAGCGCGCTGTCCGGTATGGTGTCATTCAGCCAGGTTTCCGTGAAACACAGAGCAGCAGAGTGTGTGAAATCCTTATTTG
Source organism: Carassius auratus (assembly GCF_003368295.1). Lineage (NCBI taxonomy): Eukaryota > Metazoa > Chordata > Actinopteri > Cypriniformes > Cyprinidae > Carassius > Carassius auratus. The sequence continues at coordinate 89,818 of NW_020526038.1, forward strand.
TCCGAGAAAGCAGAAGGAGTTCGTCCGTTTTGTTGGGTAGAGAGCGGAGATTTGCCAGATGAATGCTAGTCAACGGCGTTCGAAATCCCTGCTTCCTGAGTCTGACGAGCGCTCCCGATCGCTTCCCCCGTCTGCTCGTCCTGAAGCGCTTGATCAGTGCCGCCGCTCCTCCGATAACAACGTTCACTAAAACATCTGAATAATTGAAATCCGGAAAAACATCTTGTGGTGCGTTCTGCCGAATGTTCAGCAGTTCTTCCCTGGTGAAACTGATGGCAGGAATATAACTAAACACAGGACAAACTAAAAAACCACAAAAACATATGCGGAGCTCGTCACGGAGGCAGCCATCCTGTATCGGCGCCAGTCGATACAGGATATAACACAATAATATACACATAATTTAATAATTATTAGTTGGCCAACTAGGCTATGATTAATACATTAATTTAGAGGCCTATAATAGCCTACTACTACAATAAGTGGATATAAGTGAAGTATAATAGTGGGTCGCGCTGACGGAAATACGTGCGTGAGACTGTCATGTCAGTATGTCAGTGTAATTATAACGGGTTGAATTATCAGATTATGAAAGTTATGAGGTTATGAAATGTCTTTCTATGTTTGTTTTTCTATCGTCGAAGTCAACTTCTCTTATTTTTAATAATGCCTAAAAATATAAATAGAAGGATACCCAAAAAAGGCCCGAGGCCCGGCACGCATGTGAGCTATAACGTGAAAACTGGCTCGAAGCCCGGCCCTATGGGCATAAATAAATCGGGGCCCGTCAGGCTCGGGCTGAAATGCAGGGCTTTAACCTTTAACACTGATACAGTGTTAACATTCTCTAGTGTGGATTATACAAATACTGAGCAGTGTTCAGTTAACACTGAAAATTATTTTGAGTAGACCTTATTCCCTGGTTTCAAAGACAAGGTTTAACCCTAGTCCCAGACTAAAATTCATGTCTGTGTTTTCTAAACTATTATCTAAACCCTGTCTGTGAAACCAGGCCTGTATCTCTAGGCTGCGGTCTGAAGAGTGCTGGTTTCCTCTTCCTGCTGTCTGTCGAGATGTCTGTGCTCTTTTCTCACAATCGAGGAAGTACCCCAAAGAGCTACAAAATACAGAGCCCAAGACATGAAAAATATTGTGGCCACAAATTAACAGTTTGTTCCCATGACGTCAGCACAATGTGTTTACTAAATCATTCCCTTGTTTAAAGTAAATTGTGAGTATTAAATGAAGCACCCTAAAGAGCTCATTCCACATAAACAATGTTCCAAAACAACAGATGTTTCTAATATCTCTGCTGAAAAAAAAAACAATAGAAACCATTACAGAAATTATAATGGTTTCCATTACAAAACCATTACAAACCATCAGCCATTAACCATTAAAACCATTACCTAATGGTTTCCATTATGTTTTGTGTTTTGGGCATATTCCATTAGGATTTATTGGTTTGTCTTTATTTTCACATATTTAATGGTTTCCATCCCAGTGTTGTATTGATTCTGATGATTCCATTACACATTTGTATTGGTCTTTATTTTCATATATTTAATGGTTTCCATCAGGGGCTCTGAACCGGTTCAAGGAACAAAAATGAAAACCGGAAACTAACAAAATTTTGACAGGAACAGAACAGGAAACAGAAACTAAATCAAATTTTATATTTCTGAACAGAATCGAAATTTGAAATGGCCATAAACTGGTTAATAACATTATTTTATCGTTCCATTTAGTATTTGAAATTTGCTGTCAACCAATCACGAACCAATCACAAATTCCAGCAGTACAGCATATGCAAATGTAACGATGAAGCATATTTGTGAAATGTCCGTTCAGCCGTGAACTCATCATAGGCAAGTCTCAATGGCAATGCACCGCCTTCAGGGCTGGATTAAGACCAAATTAGGCCCGATGACGCAGCGCAAAAAGGGCCTTATTTTCTCGGCGTTGGTGCATGTGCATTCAACACTAAAGCGCCAGCATGCTTAAACTTTCCTGCCGAACTGTGGACAGCAGCTCTCCTTTGATTATTCTCAACTTTGAGAAGCTCTGCTCGCTGGAGGCATTGGACACCATCATGCACAGATAGATGCACAACCCAATTTCGACATTTGGAGATGTCTGAGAAAGATTTAATGATGACAAAAGTTTCTACAAACTCTGCTGATTCATTCAGTCACCGGTTTCTGAGTGCGCATGAATGCAGCAAACTGTATCAGCTAATTTTGACCTATTAATAATCAGTTAAACGGTTTAAAAAGGCATTTATTTATTTTCAGTAAATTATAAAAATATTTAAAAAGGTTTGCTTCATGGTTAAAATACGCTACGCGTATGTATATATATATATATAGAGAGAGAGAGAGAGAGAGAGATAAACTTGTACATAAGAGAAAAAAAATATATTATTTCATTCAGAAATAGACACAAAGGGTTTAGAAATATTAGGCTAGGCTATAATAAACACTGTAAACATAGCTAGGCTATTTTTATTATCATTTGGCATTCAAATACATCACGAATATGGAAACATTTGATTTTGTGTCGAATGAGAGACCCACACATTGGTATCAGTTTAGTTTAAGCCTAGATTAATTAGTTCTGATTTGTCATTAATATTGCTATAGTTTCTTATGTTTGTAATTATTGTTCTTTTCTAAATACTTTTAACTGAAATGTAATTATCAATGAAGATTCGGGAGGAGCACGTCAGATACTTAGCCTAATCATCACAGGTGGACCACAATCAAGTAATCAATCCCACAGTATAAATATCGCTGACTTACCTCTATCCATTGACGGTTTATCAGCATCCCTCCTCCACCCCATCTCCTCACTTCAAGTTCACTTTACAATATACGGGGAAGGGGGTGGTACTCTAGGTTCGGGCAATTCCCGAGCTCGGAGCCCTTCCCCGGACAGCACGCCAAATACGCATACCATACCTCAGCTAATTATATGTAAGCGTGAACTAGTGAAATGATGTCTTGTGGAGTGAGGGAACTAAAATAGCCTAATGGAGCTTCGCAAACTTCCCTGAAGCTGAACAGTTTTCATTTGCTATATTAACCTCAAAATAATTCTTAAAATGAAAGTTGTAAAAGAATAAAAGTCCAACATTCGGATGCATATACAGCGTTAATTCGTACACATTTACTATTATTATATATTCTTTATATTAAATAACATTTTAGCATCCAGATATGTCAGGAACATGGAAACATTTGGATTTGTGCCGAATGAGAGAGGTAGGCATAAGGTTCAGCTTAAATTTATTTGTTTTTGGATTGACGTTTTTATAGCCTAAACTTTAGAGGATTTGTTTTAGAGATAAACTAATAACTGTTTTTATAATGTTTTTAAACATTTTGCTTTAGACTACAGGCGTTTTAGCCTTCATTATTTCGGAAGTATTAGGTCTAATAAAATAAGACGTGAGCCGCTACTTTTTTTTTTTTTTTTTTTTTTTTTTACTCTCAAAACGCAATCTTAAACAAGTGTTGTTGTTTTTTGTCACTTCCTGTATCTGTTCCTCTCTATGGACCTGGTCCTCCGTCCCTCCCCCTGGTCCTCCGCCGGTCCACCTCCCTCCTGGTCTCCTTGTTGTGTTGTTGTTATTGTTGTTTTTCCTCTTCCGGCCCCTGTTCCCTTCTATGGTTCTGGCCCTCCGTCCCTCCCCCTTATCCTCCACCAGTCCACCTCCTTCCTAGTCTCTTTTGTTTTTTTTGGGTTTGTTCTTGGGTTCGGTGGAGCATCTGGTAGCTGCTCCTTAGAGGTGGGGGGGGGGGGTAATGTCACAGTGTCTGGTTTTTGTTTCCCTGGGTGTCCACTAATGGTCTCACTTCCCCATAGTCACCCCACTGCAGGCACTACATTTCTGTCTCTCTCGCTCTCTTTCTAATCTCTCTAACTTAATTAATAATTGCATTAGAATGCTGTCAACAGCTCAAGCCTCTATTATCAGATTTAAAATTACGTTTTGGAACTAGCAAAAGAGGCATTAGATGAGATGCGGAACAAATAACCCTGCTCACAATAGCTATTTAAATACAAAAACTGGACGAATCCCTTTAAACATATCATCTGATCGATGTCTTGAGGTGTGGTAACCGTGTAATAACACTCCAGGCAATTTAATTATTAGAAAGATTATGCACACCTGAGGATTATTGAACACTTTGTTGGCATTAATGGAAGTGCATTAGCATGATTTAAATCGTACTTATATGACCACCATCAGTTCGTAGCAGTGATTGAAGATGTATCTTATGATCACAAGTGCAGTATGGAGTACCTCAAGGCTCAGTACTAGGGCTACTACTCTTCACGCTTTGTATGTTACCCTTGGGAGATATCATCAGGAAACATGATGTTAGCTTTCACTGTTATGCTGATGATACTCAGCTCTATATTTCTTCACGGCCCGGTGAAACACACCAATTTGAAAAACTAATGGAATGCATAGTCGATATAAAAAACTGGATGACGAGTAATTTCTTACTGCTAAATTCTGAAAAAAAACGGAGGTGTTAATTATTGGACCTAAAAACTCCGCTTGTAATGACCTAGAACACTGTCTAAGACTTGATGGTTGCTCTGTCAATTCTTCGTCATCAGTTAGGAACCTAGCTGTGCTATTTGATCGCAATCTTTCCTTAGAAAGCCACGTTTCTAGCATTTGTAAAACTGCATTTTTCCATCTCAAAAATATATCTAAATTACAGCCTATGCTCTCAATGTCAAATGCAGAAATGTTAATCCATGCATTTATGACCTCAAAGTTAGATTATTGTAATGCTTTATTGGGTGGTTGTTCTGCACGCTTAGTAAACAAACTACAGCTAGTCCAAAATGCAGCAGCAAGAGTTCTTACTAGAACCAGGAAGTATGACCATAATAGCCAGGTCCTGTCAACACTGCACTGGCTCCCTATAAAACATTGCATAGATTTTAAAATATTGCTTATTACTTATGAAGCCCTGAATGGTTTAGCACCTCAGTATTTGAATGAGCTCCTTTTACATTATAATCCTCAAAACTCAGGCAATTTGATAATACCTAGAATATCAAAATCAACTGCGGGTGGCAGATCCTTAGGCGCCTAAACTCTGGAATAACCTACCTAACATTGTTCGGGAGGCAGACACACTCTTGCAGTTTAAATCTAGATTAAAGACCCATCTCTTTAACCTGGGGCCTGTACCATGATGGTAGCTGAACAAATTCAGAGTTATAGGATTAGTTTTGAGTTGACAAAACCAAACCTCTCCAATCCGGCTTTGTTGGTACCATGATGCTGTTCATCAACTTTCTTTGTCAATTCAGGCTTTGATCCTGAGTTTGTGGAGTGCGTGCACATGAATGTGTGACATCACTGGCGAACAGCAAATCACGAGCCTTGCAACACAAAGCAAGTTTGATTTACTTCTCGTTAGAGACCCAGCGAGATTCAAAACTAAAGGTTAAAGGTTTTGCTAAAGGTTAAGAGATTTAAGAATAGGACAAATTTAAATGTCATATGAAAAATGAAGGTGGACTAATAAAATAAATGATCTTGCTCTATCAGTGAAGTCACAAGTGGAACTTGTTAACTTCACTTCTCTCACATCTGATTGGTTCACCTTCAGTTTGAAATCTCTAACCCAGAACATGACCTGCCCTGGAGCAGGTTAGCCGTGCAGCGTAAGATACCATGGCAACAACCACCGATTAAAGCCGAGCTACTTTCATAGTACCTAAACCCAGGATTTAGGCCCAGGCTAGCCACCTAATCCAGCTTCATGGTACAGGCCACTGGCTTACACACAGAGATGTATAGTAACGAAGTAGAACTACTTCACTACTGTACTTAAGTACTAAAAGGCGGTATCTGTACTTTACTAGAGTATTATTTTTTTCTCCTACTTCCACTTTTACTTCGGTACATATTTTCGCTGAGTTTAATACTTTTACTCCGATATTTTTTTTATGTGCTGCATCGTTACTCGTTACAATTATAATAATGTTACGAATCATTCCATTACAAACCACTGCCAGAACTGTAGATGGCAGGTTTGATGAAGCTGGCACATCATTAAGCGAATCAAGCGAGACTGCGCGTCCTGACTGAACTGCTGTGAAGAGAGAGATGAACACCGAGCCGAGCCAGATAATGACTCGTTCACGAGTCAAGAACCGGTTGCATCGGTTTTCGGATGACCAGTAACGTTAGTTCTTTCTGACAGTTCGATTCAATAAACCAGTTGAAGAAAACAGTTCACCGATTCTTTTGCGCTCGATGCAATGGCGTCATTGGCGTTGACTGCACCTGGGCTCATAACATTAACACAGAATCAGTTCAGAATAAATCACCAAAAGAATCAGTTCAGTTCCAGACGCTCTGTGTGTCGGTTTGCTTCACGCTAAATCACACATGCGCAGTATCATCAGCTCCTCGGTTCACGAATCGGACGCGTCTGACAGAAACGGTTCTTGACTCGTGAACGAGTCATTATCTGGCTCGGCTCGGTGTTCATCTTCAGTTCTCTCTTCACATCAGTTCAGTCAGTGTACTGTTTGAGTCAATGAATTACTCCGGGATATTAGTTTGTTTTAACTCAGAGGGAGTGTCAGACACATTAAACAAGTTAACAGCTTAATTCATCTGTGGATTAATGCGTATTGGAGATGCGAACTGTTTAAAACGATTCAGTTCGATTTGGTGGACTGTTTCAAAAAGATCCGGTTACATCGAATGATTCGTTCGCGAACCAGATATCACAAACTGCTTTGTTTTTAACTGTCTTACAACAGACACGGAAGAGAAGACAATGCTGAATAAAGTCATAGTTTTTGCTATTTTTGGACCAAAATGTATTTTCGATGCTTCAAAAAATTCTAAATGACCCTCTGAGGTCTTACGGGTTTGAAACAACATGAGGGTAAGTTATTAATGACATCATTTTGCAAATTGGGCTAACTAACCCTAGTAACCGTTTTTTGTTTACAAGAAGTTACAGTCAAAGGAATTGTGATTGTCCTTTAGGTTAATCATTTGAAATAGTAAAAACAATATGTTCAAACTTTTGACTACTTTCTTTAATAGCTACATAACACAATACTTCTACTTTTACTTTCAGTACTTGAGTAGTAAATTTTAAAATAGACTACTCGCAATACTTAAGTACAAAAAATGTTGAATACTTTAGTACTTCTACTTAAGTGTGGTGCTTAAAGAGCACTTCTACTTCTACTCAAGTCACATTTTTGATAGAGCACTTGTACTTTTACTCAAGTATGGTTCTCTAGTACTTTATACATCTCTGATGAAGAGTCACGTAAAAAGGAAACAAAATCAGCAAAACGGTGCGGAAGAGAAGGAGAAGCAGCGGCCCTCTTTCAACCCGATCTGGAGAGCTTTTAAACATCCAGCATACAAGAAGCAATCCCACAGTCCTGGAAGCAATTATAGATAACACGCTACACCTGTGCTCTGCTCACCTGAAGGGGAGACGCAAAGGCAAAACGAGGAGGAGGAGACGGCAGGTCCGTAACATAATGAAATGCAGTTAGCATCTAACCAGAAGTGCAAGAATATAGTGTTTTATATACATATAATTGCAGACTATGTGTGTCATGGTTCCTAGACGGATGGCATTAGATAGTTTACAATGTGATAGCTTGAACAATGTGTAGTCTGTGCAAAATATGAGTAGTGCAAATACATGTATGAAAAGTACTGTGACCAGTACAATAAGAGAGCATGTGCGGGTTAGATTGGTGGTGTGGCATTCAGAAGTTTCACAGCCTCAGGGAAGAAGCTCTTCCTGAGACTGCTAGTGCGAGAGCGAAGGCTCCTGTAACACCAGTGTTAATTTTGACAGCAAATTCGGATTAAGTCTTAGTCTTTTGAATAATACACCATTTAGTTTTAGTCACATTTTAGTCATCTGAAATGTTTTAGTCTTAGTCTAGTTTTAGTCGACTAAATATCATAAGAGTTTTAGTCTTAGTCTAGTCTTAAGTCTTTTAGTCTTAGTCTAGTTTTTTTTTTAGTAGAACAAAGTCAACTTAGTTGACTTGACTAAATGTTTCCATCAGTCTGTTAAGGAATGGTATTTATAAAATAAACATAAGGCCTGCTCTCAATGAAAAATATACATGCTCTCTGAAAAAGATATGCATTCGTCCTGAATGATATGCAATGCATATGACATTCTTTCAAGATGAAGTACAGTATTATTATAATAGACAACCACCTATATTATGTTTGTATTGTATGTTCATTCTATTTCTTTATTTGTGCTATTTACAGAAAGTTTACATTTTTTTAAGTTTGTTTTTGTTCATTTAAAATAGCACTGCATAGTCTTCACTGTAAAATAAAATACACAATCAAACCAAAATGTATTCAGACACCTTCAACGTTTCTTACAATATCACAGTTTATTTGCTGTAGTTTAGAAATTGGTAATAAAATATGACAATAACTCAGGGTTAAACTGTGTCAGAACAACAAATTCATCTTGATAATGTCTGATGCAATGCTTAATTTGGTTCAGTCTGTGGTGTGAAAAGGTTGCATTAGAAATTAAAGAAAGAAACATTTAAGCAAAACATGCTCAGGTCCCCAATATTTATTTATTTATTTTTTTGTATTTTTTTAGTCACTAGTAAAACAATATAATCAGTTCTATCTGATTTTCGGATTGACTTTGGATAAATTCTTGTTAAAACTACAAAGTAATTCAATCAAGAGCAGTGAGTGATTTACTTTCATTTTCATACATTAAAGACACTGACAGCAGAGCTAGTAAATTAGGCGCGGTCACTTTAAGAGACAAATGCATCCATTATAAAGATACGCATCCGATTTCTTTCCAACTCTTTACTTTCACTGAAGACATAACTACAGACTTTTTCGAACACACTTTCCAAGACGGGTATTTTGACATATTTAGTATGTATTTGTTGTCGGTACAAAAGCAAGAAGACTTTGAGACGCGTCTCTGCTTGCTCCCTGAACACCAGAACACCGCGCTGCTGAATTGAGCTCTTTCACTTTTCGCTCTTTTTCTTATGTTTATTTAAAATGCGATTTGTATTTGTTCGTTCGGGTGCAGGAGGACGCAAAGGTCCTGAAGGAGAGCTCGGTTCAGTGTTGCGCGAGTAACCAGCTGCTCAGTTCAACTTTCCTGCATCGCGGGGCTGAAGCCAACTTGATGTGTTGAATGCTTGGAGCACGTTATAAAACGTATTCTTAAAATATACATTTCTGTTTTAATAAATGCTCATATTAAAACATAGCATTACTAGCATAGCATTAACATAGCATTAGGTACAAAAATAATCAGTGATACATTTACGACCCCATAAAAATTTGGGTTGCAATGGCATTTCAAAAGGTTGTAGTGTAGTTCCCTGTGTAAACAACTTAACTGTTATGAAAATGTCCTCGAAACTGTGCGAATTTCTGCAAACTCATCTTTGTTCTCTTTTCTGTGTAACTGCTGCTGCGTTTGTTTAGCTGTTGCGCTTGCATTTGCCGCGGCTTTTTAAAATGGCTCGGCTGCTTCTGCATAGATCAACCTACCCTCAAAGATTCGCTCTGATTGGATCTCTTCTCCATTCGTCCCTCGCCGCAATATGTCAACAGAGGACGCCATCTCAATGGCACTTGACTCTTCCTTCACCCACCTGGCAGTAGTAGATGAGTGTGTGTGCATGTCTCCTTGTCCGTCTGAAGTCCACAATGATCTCCTTTGTCTTCTGGGTGTTTAGATTGTTGATGGCACAACACACAGCCAGGTGCTGCACCTCATCCCTTTAGGTTGACTCATTGTCATCTTTGATCAGATCTACCACCGTGATGTCATCTGCAAATTTGATTATGGTGTTGGAGCCATAAACAGGAACACAGTCATGAGTGAATAGGGAGTACAGGAGAGGGCTCAGTAAACAGCCCTGTGGCACACCAGTGTTCAGGGTTATGATGGAAGATGAGAGGTTATCTAACTTAACAGACTGAGGACTGTTAGTCAGAAAATCAAGAAATCAGTGGCAGATGGATGTGCTGATTCCAAGCTGGCTGAGCTTGGAGATCAGTCTGGAGGGGATTACCGTGTTAAATGCAGAACTGAAATCAATTAACTGAATTCTTACATGTGTATTTTGACTGCCAGGTGGGTGAAGGCAGAGTAAAGTGCCATTGAGATGGCGTCCTCTGTTGACATATTGCGGCGATAGGCAAATTGAAATGGGTCTAGTATAGCAGGGAGACAGGATTTTAAATGGGATGCAACCAGATTCTCAAAGCACTTGGCAATGATGGGGGTGATTGCAACAGAACGGAAGTTGTTATGGACTAAGGCAGTGGAGTGTTTCGGTAATGGCACGATGTTGGAGGTTTTGAAGCTAGTGGGGAACCATTGTTTGGGCCAGGGACAGACTGGGCAAATGTCTCAGAAGACCTCAGCTAGCTGATCCACACATGCTTTAAGCACACAACCAGGTATTCCATCAGGGCCAGCTGCCTTTCGTGGATTCACCTTACACAGAGTGGAGTAAACATGAGGTGGAGAGTGTGAGAGGCAGTTCACTGGGTTGATGCTCAGCTTTGAGAGAGGTTTCCTTATTATTTTGATCAAAACAAGCATAAAAGTGATTGAGCTCATCAGGGAGGGAGGCAGAGCTGGAGGTGGGAACAGTGTTAGGTGGTGATCTCTGTAGCTTCGGCAGGAGATCGCTGAAGTCAAAGTATGATCTAAAACTATGTTGGAATACCGATTGTTGATTTCCAGGAACGAGCTGTAGTTTGCGTAAATGAATCAACCCAACACGAAGGAAATAACCAGTGCCCGGTTGCATGAAACTCCTAAAGCTAAGAAATCCCTTAGATATAAGGTTAAGGGTACCCTTAGTGAAACTTGGGTTGCATGAAAAAAACCCTAAGGGTTTCCTTAAGAAACTTGAGGCTGTTATTAAGTTTTTCCCCTTAATTATCTAAGTGTTCCCTTAAGCGTTGCTACAAAGTCCTTAGTGACCATTTCACCTTAATAAATTTAAGGGACCAAACAGCTCCCTTAAGTCAACTTAAACACAAAATACGATGGATGATTTAGTGTTAATTGAAGAGGAGGATATACCAAGGCTTGTATTTAATGATCGTAATAATCCCTTGGAGACGATGAATGGTTGATAATGGTTGATATGTTTTTTTTTCTGTTATGTTTGTACTCTCCATATCAAAAATATATTAATACAATTGTGATTTTAGTAAGGGTTTGGCATTGTGGTTCGTTATGTTCTGTTTACTGTTAGAGGCAGTAACTATAGCAACCGCGGCGATCTTTGCCGTATGTTGTCAGAAACTACTGTGAAACGCTTAGTATAAACACTTAGGTAAGTGTGACAGTTAAGAGGTTTGTTGCAACGCTCTTAATGAAATCCCTTACCTCAGGAATTTCATGCAACAGGGCACAGGTAAATTAACACTATTTTCCGAAAGCCTGCGTTGTGTTTGCGCCATCATCTTGTCTAAGGATAAAATGATCATGTAAGTATTTAATTTTTATGTAAATCCTGTATCCATGTGATGCTTGATGTGAGGAATAGATCCAAATTCAAACCACATTCATAGGCGATATGTATCTCCTTCCTCTATAGCTGTAGTAACAATTAAAAAATATGCCGTTAAGAAATTTTAAAACAAGTTTTATGAAAGCGATATCAAATGCTCAAATGTGTTTCCGGTGATGCTTGTCCACTCCTTGATGGAGTGGATACGGATAGTATTTTTAGCATTTAACAACTTAAATTATGCCTTGCACTACTATTATATTCTGCCAGAGAGGACTGCAACTGCAATTTATCGTCATTTGGATTACAGTGGTACTGATTTTTTTTTTTTTACACATCTGTTATAAATTATTATGATTAAGTTAAACGTGTCTATTAAATTTCTCTTATAGACTGTATAATTTATAAACTCACTGTTTATTGGTTGATTTGTTCTTAATAAAAATAAATAGAAAAACCAATGCAATCCGTTTTTTTATTGTGCAGTTACATGATTTGTGGGTTTTAAATTTGATTTTCTATTCAATTTAATGTACTTTATTGGCATAGTTTGTGTGTACATTACCAGACAGCAAGTGGTGTCAGCCCAAATCTGGCCCACATGTGGTCTACATGGATTGTGGCCTGGGCCAGATCTAGGCCAACACTATGTTGCTGTCTGGGAATTACTAAAGCATGTCACAGAATGAATAATGCAGATTAAAGTAATAAACAATTCAATAACATGAAATATCAAGATTCTGTATTCCCAGACAGCAACATAGTGTTAGCCCAGATCCGACCCACATCTGGCCTGTGTGAAGTCCATGCGGGCCAGATGTGGGCCGGATCTGGGTCGAAACTGCTTGCAGTCTGGGTTAGGTTTGGGCTATATAAGGCTCAGGTGTGGCTCAGATTTGGGGATTCTGGTTTACTTAAGGCTGAGAATCGGCACCAATAAAAAAACAGTTTTGGCCCAGTTCAGGGCCAGTTAAAGGTGATTAACTGGCTGAGATTCGGGGCGGGTAATTGCTCATGTGTGGCCCTTGTCTTTAATCCAGTTTGGGCCACTTCAGGGCAGCCATTATTTGCAGCACTAGGGCTGAGGTTAAAGTGATTGTGTGTCCCCGATCTGGGCCAGAAAACATTTGCTATGTGGGATATATATTACATTTATCCTAAACTTACATATACCAACTTCACATGAGATGTAAATTAGATTGCATAACAGACATTTTGGATAAAAAATAAATGTACAATTTTTTGAACATATTTAAACAAACTAACAAACAAATAAACAAACAAACAAACAAACAGTGTGCTGACTATAAAAAGCCTTTATTCTTCTTTCTCTTTTTTGGGGAGGGGGGGGGGGGGGGTTCATTTAATGTGAGAAAAGAGCACACAAACTTTTCAACAGACAGCAGGAAGAGGAAACCAGCAGTTCAGACCACAGCCCCAAGATACAGTTGACATCTAACAATCTCAGAGCCACACAGACAAAGCCTTCTCAAACATATATACCCAATGTTAAATGAACACTGCTCATTGTTTATGTAATCCACATTACAGAGTGTTAAAAGTAACAATGAAGCAATATTGCAATTGAAAAGTAAATTAATTCATGATTTAGGAATAATGATGAACACCTGCTTGATTACACACATCTCTGAGATGTCTATTTGATGTGAATGTTTACACCTGGAAGACATTTTTTTAAGAGAGTTTGTTCATCTGCAATATGTCTGTAAAACCTTTCATGTCTTGCATGAAATATAAATTTAGGAAATGTCTTTAAAGTACAAGTTCACTTCCAGAATTTACTCACCCTCCACTTGTTCCAAACCTGTATGAGTTCATTGTATTTTTTTTCTAATGTAAAAGTCAGTGGTACCCAAAAACTGTTCAGATACTAAAATTTTTCATAATATGTTATTTTGTGTAAATGATGACAGAATTTTCATTCTAGAAATGAACTTATACTTTATGAAGTTTATGATTTAGAATGTACATAAAACTTTAGACATTTACAGATTTTTATCAGATGTCTGTACACAGCAGATGCTTTCCACATGAAGCAAACTTTAGCAGACATCTTTCAGACATACATGTGCTATCCAGGTTGCTCTAACCTAGAAAAATCGCAAAATGAAAGAGAAACAAGAAGAACAGAAAAAGGAAAGAGACAAGCAGAAGCACAAAAACTACTCTAGTACTGCACAACTGTCTGGGATACCCTCCAATTGCTGTTGCGTGCACACTACACACAATAGATAATTGAAAGGTGGTTACACATTACACACATTTTCGTAATAAATAACAAATTACGTAAGGGCATGAGAGATTTATCTTGTGAGAATGGATTTATTCCTGTAAAAAATTTTGCCCACAAAAAGCTTGCAGTCTAAGTTGTCTCTATACTGATTTGGAGTAAATAATAATAATAAACAATGAAGGAGACAATGATTGCTTGCTGATGTTGAAATCCGAGCTAAAATTGTGGAATGTGAACCCGGCATTATATTTTATATACTAGTGTGAAACATTGTGTAGCTGTTGGGAGTTGAAGCTGCCACAGAAACAACTTTGTCACATACTTTAATCCTACTCTTAGCTTACTTTAAAAAAATAACAGTCATAGTAACTTTACATTGTAACTTGATGGACACTCACAATAAATGCGTGTTGTTATTAATAAAGAGAATCATTAGTTGTGTAATAATGTCTTCAATCTTGTTTTGTATTCCTTACCCAGGTTTGTAAATAAAGTGGCTCAAATCAAACAACAGTGGACGTATTATCGAGCTAAAATTCTTTTTTCAAGCTGTATAACAAACACAACTGTTGTGATATAAAGCAAGAGGACAGTATTGCATTAGCACTGTAGTATGCTTTTACTTGAGCTTTTGCTATATAACAGGTAATCTTACTAAAAAGAATACCCTGTAAGTGTCAGAACTGAAAATGTTCTTGTTATTGAAATAAAAGCTTTTATTGACACTAGGCTTAGCTAAAAAAAGAATTTAATCTTTTGCATTCTCTTGCAAAGCTTTTGCATTCCCACAAGAAACGTTGTGTTCTCTTGCAAACAAAATTTGCTGACAAACACTTCCTGTGTAGGCTACTTAACAGCATGCAGTGGTTTGTTATGTTTTCAGTTTATCAGTTCATAGAGTTTTAATTTGAACTTGGACTCAAGTATAAAGAAATACAGTCATTGCTTAATTCAAGACAGTTTGGGGATATTCTTAAATGCTTAATGTACTAAAACAGTGACATTAGAAGACCAAATTCTGTATTAATGATTGCTATTAACCTTATTAATAATATTACTATTAATACAAGAGAACAGCCCAGAATATGAATGCAACATGCTATTGCATTTAGCAAACACTAAGGCTAATGGACAAGGAGGGTGATATAAAAAGACCAAATCTGGTATATTAATAAAATATACTACGGCACTGCAAGCAAAGAAAACCCATCTGTACACTATAATTAAACCCGAACCCATCTGATTTTGTGAGAGAACGAGAAAGATTTAAAAAATATATAATTATCCTCCCACCCCATATTTTTTCCACCACCCTGTCCCTTTAGGGGCTCTGTAAATGTACGCATGAAATATGCCACGTTTCCACTGAAATTACACGGAACATTTGTACCAGGAACTTTTTTCCCCCCAGACCTGTTGCTTTCTGCATTTCCACCGCAATGTAAAGTACTGGGAAGAATAGGCAAATAGACTGGTGGAGTAGGTCTGCACGTGTTTCTCAATACAAAGTACCGCCAATTAAAAAATAATAATAATAATTATGCTGATTTTTTTTTTTTGTGATCAACATATATTATTGCTTTCCAAATGACAAATGGGGTTACAGACATATCCAAAATCATATGCAACTATATGGGAAAAAAAATAAATAACCAGTTTTTCAAAATTGTTTTCTTTGCAGAGGTAAACCCGGCATATACCATTTTCAGCTGAATTTGCTTAAGATTTACATCTGAATTATCATTAAGGAGACAGAATCCAGGATAGGGAACATAAAAAATGTCAAGTATATCTGCTAAAACTGAATTTACATGCAACCAGAACTTGGAGATAACTGGACACTCCCAAAACATGTGCAAAAATGTTCCAGGTTAAGCAGTGTTACATATATGACAGTTGTGAGTAGGTTGTAATTTCATCTGGACTCTCTTATAAGGTGTAATGTAGGCTCTATGTATGATTTTGAAGTGAATTAGCTGGTGAGCTAAATTCTTAGAAGTCATGCTTAGATTACACCGTATTCTCTCCCAATGTAGGTTTATATTTAAACTAGGGCTGTCAAATGATAAAAAATTTTAATCAAATTAATCAGAATTTTCAGTGGTTTAATCATGATTAATCACTATTTGCCACTACACCTGAATCCTAACCATTTTTTTTTTCTGAAATGCATACCAAAAGATAAATAACAGGACACAGATACATAATTTTCATGTATTGTTTCATCATGTGGTTCTTTTTTTCTGAATTTCAAAAGTTTAACATTTACTTAGAGCAAATTTACCTGAGCACTATATCAAACCATGCCATTTAACTACAGATAGTGTAAGAGTTTTAGGTGAACCAGTGGTTAAATATAGCCACATATCTATGAAATTATGGATAGAGAAACTCGAAAGAATGAACTCAGAAACAAAAACATGCGCCACAATCACATAAGCAGCACTCTGGGCACTCTTGTTTTTGGGAGGTGTTCATTTGCTCTGCCACAATACTTTAGGATCGATATTTTCACGTTCTGAAGGCTTCATGTGCCAGTAAAACCAAGTAAAAATGTATATGCTTTCCCAAACAGCTGTAATTTTCGCTGCATTGCATGTAGGCGTTCTGCGCATGCGCAGTGTGAAACACAGGACGCTATAACACAGTGATCCTCAAATCTGGCTCGCGAGATCCACTTTCCTGTGAAGTTTAGCTCTAACCCTAATCAAACACGCATGAGTTTGCTAATCAGTGTCTTTAGGATCATTAGTAAATCACAGGCAGGTGTGTTTAATTGGAGTCTGCGCTAAACTCTGCAGGAAACTCGCGAGCCAGATTTGAGGATCACTGCTATAACAGGAAGAAGAAGCTCCAGCGTATCAACTACCAAAGTCATCTATGTTTATCGAGCTTGGCATGAATGTATTTGAGAGTAACTGGGGTAAAACCTTAAGCTTCTTCGGTGTTTTCGTCGCGGCGCTCGCCGCTGTTTTTTTACTATCTTGAGAATTCAGAGATCGACGAGATTTTCCTAACCTGAATAATTTGTCACACTGCGCATGCGTGAAATGCGTTAAAAAAATTGACATAATGAACGACAAACAACTAATTAATGCCGTTAACGCGCTATTTTTGACAGCCCTAATTTAAACTCTCCAACTCCCTGTTCCATAAAAGTACGCTGATTTTTGACGTGCATCATCAGTAGTTAGTTCAGACTTTGTGCATTCGACTGGGGAGTGTGTGATGTCCGTGACGAAGCAAATCCTGTAATTTTCCTCTCTGTATATTTACAATAAAACGAAAAAGGATATCAAATACCATTGCCTCCTTTGGTTTTCATTTAAGCATAATAACAGCTGCAGAAATGTACTTAGTTCAGGGATATGTGTATATGCAGCCATTACAATGAAACAAAATATTATATAAATTTGGCTGCTTCTCATCGGATAGATGATCACTGAACTCCCGCTGATTGTGTGGAGCTCACCGTCTCCAAGATCGAAAGTTCCGGAACTTTGAAAAAGTACCACCTCGCCAGCAGGGACTTTCTGAGGGGCATTTTTTTACCCGGAACTTTTTTCGTTCCTGGTTCCTGCGGTGGAAACACACCAAGTACCAGGCCAAAGTCCCTAGTTCCTGGTTAAAGTTCCTGCGGTGGAAACACGGCAATAGTAGGGAAATAAGTGTCACTAAAATGGATCGAGCAACCAAGCAATAATCGTGCATTTGGAGGTCGCAAAATATTATGCAGTGCCTGGTTGTGGAAGAACACAGTCACTGCATTCAAATATTAGAAATGCATGGTTGAACTTTATTTTTAAAGGTTCCGGTTCACGTAAGTAAAATTTTGTTGAGGCATTTGTTTACGTCATTTCACTGCGCATTCCTTTGTAAACAAAACACATGGCCGTAGCAAAGGTTTGAAAATTAGTGAGGTCCAGGGGGTTTCTATAATAACTACCTTATTATAGAATTGTATTATAATAACAAGGGATGCACCGGTTGAAGGGCCATAAATCGGAACCGGTCGGTTTTTGATTAAAATAACGTGATCGGCAACCGGCAGGTTTTTGGTCTTTTCCCGCAGTTTTTCTGGAAGAGTGCCCGCGTGCACAGGCTACATTGTAATCATTCGCTATCACGTCATTTGAATGGAAGTATTTTGAAACTTGTGTTCTGGACACAGGCAGCCGTGGAAGTGCAAAGCTACATGTCTGAGGCACAGATAGCGGGAAGCAAACAGCCGCTGGTGTACTGACGCACAAATAAGAACCTTTCCCTGCGCGAGCATTCTGTACCTGTCCGCGCCCTCCACAAGCGGAGACAGTGAAGGCATGTTCAGCTCAACTTCTCGCATGTTGGATGAGAAACAAAATGAACTAAACTGTGAAAAAACTAAATTAAAAACGAAAGTTTTTTTTTTTTTTTTGTAAAGTAGAACGTTTGAAAAGCCAGGAGTAAACATCAGTTCTGTTTAGGAGGCTTATTTTTATTTTACCATAAATTACATAATTTGATTTAAAAATCACCTGCTGTAGTTGTAATGATGAGACAGAGAGGTTCGGATCCATGTGCAGAACTTTTAATGAGAATGGTCAGACAGGCAATGATCAGCAACAGCGTCAGGTATATAGTGATAACCAGAATCGAAAACAGGAACAGGCAGATGTCGGGGGCAAGCAGCAGAGAATCAGAGTCGGTAAAAACAATCCAAAGGTCAGGTACAGAGAGATAAAACACAAGGAAAACGCTCGGAAATGACAGACACAGCAAATCAAGACTTCGCCGAGAGTGAGAGTGAGTGTGCTGCTTATATGTGTGTGTAAATGAGGTGCAGGTGTGGCAAGGAGATTGACTGATGCAGTGACTCATGGGGAATGTAATTCGGGTGTGGTGCAACAGATGAGAGGTGCTAGAGTTCGAGTGACATCTGGTGGTTGATGTGGAATGGTCCTGATTGGAGTGCCCTCTACAAAAGTTCATGGGCACTCCATGTAATGATCGTGACAGTAGCAAACTGAAAAAAGTGTTTCATTCATCCAATTAAATATTTTTGGGGTAATGATTCACATCTATATTTTTTTAACACTGAGACAATAGTTATTTATTAAATGGATGAATGAAACACTTTGCATCTTTGTTTTATTCCCACCAGCATTATTTGATTTAACATATTGGAATAATTTATTTATAAAGCATACTTTTATTTAGTATCACTGGTAAAGACCTTTTTTAATTTAAAACCAAATTTAAAAACTAAAACAAATATTCAATGCTGATTAAGTCAAGTCAAGTCACCTTTATTTATATAGCACTTTGAACAAAATACATTGCGTCAAAGCAACTGAACATCCTTCATTAGGAAAACAGTCTCAATAATGCAAAATGATAGTTAAAGGCAGTTCATCACTGAATTCAGTTATGCCATCTCTGTTCAGTTAAATAGTGTCTGTGCATTTATTTGCAATCAAGTCAATGATATCGCTGTAGATGAAGTGTCTCCAACTAAACAAGCCAGAGGCGACAACGGCAGGTAACCGAAACTCCATCGGTGACAGAATGGAGAAAAAAAACCTTGGGAGAAACCAGGCTCAGTTGGGGGGCCAGTTCTCCTCTGACCAGCCGAAACCAGTAGTTCAATTCCAGGCTGCAGCAAAGTCAGATAGTGCAGAAGAATCATCTGTTTCCTGTGGTCTTGTCCTGGTGCTCCTCTGAGACAAGGTCTTTACAGGGGATCTGTATCTGGGGCTCTAGTTGTCCTGGTCTCCGCTGTCTTTCAGGGATGTAAAGGTCCTTTCTAGGTGCTGATCCACCATCTGGTCTCCATACGTACTGGATCCGGGTGACTGCAGTGACCCTCTGATCTGGATAAAGACTGGATCTGGTGGCCACGGTGACCTCAGAACAAGAGAGAAACAGACAAATATTAGCTTAGATGCCATTCTTCTAATGATGTAGCAAGTACATAGGGTGTTATGGGAAGTGTTTCCGGTTCCGGTTTACCTAATTAATGCAGCTTAAAATCCTTTAATGGATTTGGATACTAAAAGCATATTAGTATGTTATGTGTATGCCAGGTTAAAGAGATGGGTCTTTAATCTATATTTAAATTGCAAAAACCAAGAGTCGCCTCATCCGGTGGGCCTTGCGACTTCAGAGATTTGATTTTATCATTGAATATCGCAAAGGAAAACTAAATATGGCACCTGATGCTCTGTCTCGGATTCGTACCAGCTGTAACCTGTACACCAACCAACACCAGCAGGAAATTGCTGAGCTTCCGTTGTCTCCAGCCACAATCTGGGAGGAACAGCACAAAGACCCTCACATCATTAAAACACTTCAAGCGTGAACATTCCTAACAGCCTCGTGTCATCCATTCTACACCACTACCACGCAAATCCCTGGAGTGGTCATGTAGGTATTTATAAGACCTACAAGCTTTTCCATGATGTTGCATTCTGGCCTGGAATGTGGACTGACATAAAACACCATGTTAAAAAATTTGTCAAATGCCAGACTCTTAAGGGAGAAAATCAGAAACCTGTGGGCAAACTACAACAAGTCACCCCCACCTATCCCAACGAGATGCTTGGAGTGGACATTATGGGCCCAATGCAATGCAGCACACAGCAAAATGAGCACTTCTTAGTCGTAGTAGACTATTACTCCCGGTGGGTGGAATGTTTTCCCATGCGCAACACTTAAGCTCAGACTGTTGCATTAATTCATCGGAAGGACACTCTAACCCTTTGGGGGGTACCGGACTTCATTCTGTCGGATAGAGGAACACAATTTGTGTCATCACTGTTCATCACTGTTTGGAGTATCAAATCTAAATTGACGACTTCATACCATCCACAAAAAATATGACAGAGAGGGTAAATCGTACGCTCAAATGCATGATTTCTGCCTATGTGAACAATAATCACAGGAAATGGGACCAATACTTACTGGAACTCCGTTTTGCTATTAATTCAGCTGTCCAGGAAACGATTGGGATGACCCCTGCAGAGCTTCATTTGGGAAGGAAACTGCAAAGTCCCATGGACAAGTTGTTACATAGCATGAATATAACTCCAGACTGTCTATCTTACGATACAGTCCACCATCTATCTGAGCTGCAGACCAAGGCCATGGAATGCTGCAAAAAAGCACAAAAGAGACAGCTTCGGAATTATAATAAAAAAAGACGAGATGTCACATACAAGGAAAAGGATCGAGGACTTTTCCCCAGTCTAGTGTACAACATCACTTCACTGCAAAATTGGCTCAGAAATGGAAAGGCCCTTACCATGTCATAAAGCAGATGGGTCCATTGAACTATCGAGTAGCGCTAGAGTCCACTGGCGAAGATGTTCGCATAGTGCATGTGTGCAACCTGAAACCATGCTTTCACACGGCTGAAGAGCTGGAAAGCCAGGAGAAGAAAAGACTCTGCCAAATATTCAATGAATCGTCTGATGAAGAGGAATTCATTGGATTTTAAATATGATTCATATTTCCACAACCATAGGTTGCTTTCTCCAGGGAGGGAGACTGTGGCGATTTGGAAGAAATCCATGCCAGCTTTTCACTTTTTCTAATGGGCGGAAATCAATGAGGAAATTTAATATAAAAGTGAGTTAGAAAAGGAAGAGGAGGAGGGGAAGTAAAAACAAAACACACGCCGGAATGGGACGCACGCTACCTGAAGGTCGTTGCTGTTCTTTGCTGGAATATGTGCATGCGCTGACTGGGTGCGATCGCCGAAGTGTCGGAGAAATTGAGCTCTACTTCATGGTTCGGTCGCCTGACTGGGGCAACACAATCCAGTCTGGTTCATTCGCCTGCCTCAGGTACTAGTGATGTTGTCCATCATTTGTTAACCTCACGTCAAGTCTCCAAACTCTGTCCCAACCCGGGATTAGCGGCCGCTACACCGACTTCACACAGCCACCACACACACACACACACACACACACACATACACTGTCATTGCACACGCACACGCATTCACCCATACACAAACACTCATTTGGATTATTTATTTTTCTTTGTTTTTTTTCTTCTGTCTTGTTTTTTTTTTCCTTTGAAAATTGAACATGTAAAAATAAACAAATTTTAAGACACTTGTGAATCAAGGACTCTTGTGATTTTGTGATTGTTTATGAAATCTTGAATTGAACTTGAACAGCAATATTGTTACTTTTGGTACGAAAATTAATACAAATGGTGTGAAAATTTAACTTCATTTAGTTTTTTTTAAACACTTTTTCTTAAAATATATTTGTTGTTTTTGTTGTTGTGTAACAGTTGTTTGAGCTATTTACAGGGAAACCGATATTAGTTATGCATTATAAATAAATCAATCAATCAAATAAATACTTTTTTTTTCTTGACAAGTTTTGCTTGTCTGGCGCCTGAACAATTTAAATTAAATTTACATTTATTAAATAAAAGTTTATTTGGGGCAGCCACCGTTACAGCATATTAGTATGTTCTGTGTAAGCAGAGATGTATAATGTACTAGAGAACCATACTTGAGTAAAAGTACAAGTGCTCTATCAAAAAAGTGACTTGAGTAGAAGTAGAAGTGCTCTTTAAGCACCACACTTAAGTAGAAGTACTAAAGTATTCAACATTTTTTGTACTTAAGTATTGCAAGTAGTCTATTTTAAAATTTACTACTCAAGTACTGAAAGTAAAAGTAGAAGTATTGTGTTATGTAGCTATTAAAGAAAGTAGTCAAAAGTTTGAACATATTGTTTTTACTATTTCAAATGATTAACCTAAAGGACAATCACAATTCCTTTGACTGTAACTTCTTGTAAACAAAAAACGGTTACTAGGGTTAGTTAGCCCAATTTGCAAAATGATGTCATTAATAACTTACCCTCATGTTGTTTCAAACCCGTAAGACCTCAGAGGGTCATTTAGAATTTTTTGAAGCATCGAAAATACATTTTGGTCCAAAAATAGCAAAAACTATGACTTTATTCAGCATTGTCTTCTCTTCCGTGTCTGTTGTAAGACAGTTAAAAACAAAGCAGTTTGTGATATCTGGTTCGCGAACGAATCATTCGATGTAACCGGATCTTTTTGAAACAGTCCACCAAATCGAACTGAATCGTTTTAAACAGTTCGCATTTCCAATACGCATTAATCCACAGATGAATTAAGCTGTTAACTTGTTTAATGTGTCTGACACTCCCTCTGAGTTAAAACAAACTAATATCCCGGAGTAATTCATTGACTCAAACAGTACACTGACTGAACTGATGTGAAGAGAGAACTGAAGATGAACACCGAGCCGAGCCAGATAATGACTCGTTCACGAGTCAAGAACCGTTTCTGTCAGACGCGTCCGATTCGTGAACCGAGGAGCTGATGATACTGCGCATGTGTGATTTAGCGTGAAGCAAACCGACACACAGAGCGTCTGGAACTGAACTGATTCTTTTGGTGATTTATTCTGAACTGATTCTGTGTTAATGTTATGAGCCCAGGTGCAGTCAACGCCAATGACACCATTGCATCGAGCGCAAAAGAATCGGTGAACTGTTTTCTTCAACTGGTTTATTGAATCGAACTGTCAGAAAGAACTAACGTTACTGGTCATCCGAAAACCGATGCAACCGGTTCTTGACTCGTGAACGAGTCATTATCTGGCTCGGCTCGGTGTTCATCTCTCTCTTCACAGCAGTTCAGTCAGCACGCGCAGTCTCGCTTGATTCGCTTAATGATGTGCCAGCTTCATCAAACCTGCCATCTACAGTTCTGGCAGTGGTTTGTAATGGAATGATTCGTAACATTATTATAATTGTAACGAGTAACGATGCAGCACATAAAAAAAATATCGGAGTAAAAGTATTAAACTCAGCGAAAATATGTACCGAAGTAAAAGTGGAAGTAGGAGAAAAAAATAATACTCTAGTAAAGTACAGATACCGCCTTGTAGTACTTAAGTACAGTAGTGAAGTAGTTCTACTTCGTTACTATACTTCTCTGATCTTCATATACCCTGATTGCATACATTTTCAGTTCTCTAGTTTAACACTTATACTGACTTTATTTACGTTATGTTGCATATTCTTTAACATTAATAAATATATTTTCTTTAAAGCAAAAATCCACATGGTCTTCCCTCTCTGTTGCGTAGCCCGGCACAGGCTGCAAGTAACAATTAGCTTTGTACACAATAAAGTTTAATCTAATTTAATGCTTCTGCATGACAGAGTTTTTTACACTGTTAAAGAGTTGGATTCCCATGCTAAACATGGACAAAGTTTCAAAAATTAACTTGTACGTTTGAAGGAGTATTTCTGTTCCAAAAGTACTCCTTCCAGTTTGTCACAAGTTTCGGAAAGTTTTTTTCGAGTATGGCTCTGTGTGACATTAGTTGGAGCGGAATTTCCTTATATGGGTCCTGAGGGCACGTTTGCTGGAAGAGCGCGCGCTCCCGTATAGCAGAACAGAGAGAGGCTGTGCACAGACAATCACTGATCAGAGCGAGAGTGTCGCGAAATGTCACAAAAGGAGTGTGTTTTTGGTTGCCAGGGCAAGACAACCCTGCACAGATTACCAAAGAAAAAACAGCATTAAGGGACCAGTGGATGGAGTTTATTTTTACAGAGCATCAACGGAGTTGTGCAAGTGTTTGTGTTTGTTCCCTGCATTTCTAAAACGCTTGTTTTACAAACAAAGCCCAGTTTGACGACGGATTTGCGTATCGTTTATTTCTTAAGGATGATGCAATCCCAACGAAAAAGGGTCACGATTGTGTGTTGGAACCACAGGCGGTGAGTAAAACTGCTTAAAATATCTCTGTCTCCTTGTTAGTGCGTCCGCCTCCCATCGGAGACCCGGGTTCGAGCCCCGCTCGGAGCGAGTCCTTGCTGCTGCTGCTCTCGTTCAGTTTCAGCCTTCACAGCTGTCACAGCTTCCAAACGCTCTCAATGCAACTGGCTCTCGTGATTCTTTAGCTCCGCCCACACGTCACGCCTCCAGGCGCTCGTGTTTTTCCGGGAAAAATCGGTACAGACTATCTTTCTCTTATGAATATAATAAAACTAAATACTTTTTGGAGTTAAGAAGGATGCAGTACTACTCTATAGGTACTCAAGATTAACATGATATTGAGTGAAAACGAACCCCCCCTTTAAAAGAGTATTCTTTAAAGAAGGGAAAAAAAAAAGTTGTGGCCTAATGGTTAGAGAGTCGGACTGGCAATCGAAAGGTTTAGAGTTCGAGTCTTGGGCCGGCAGGAATTGTAAGTGGGGGGGGGGTGCATGTACAGTTCTCTCACCACCTTCAATAACACGACTTAGGTGCCCTTGAACAAGGCATCGAACCCCCAACTGCTCCCCGGGGCTGCAGCAAAAAAATGGCTGCCCAGTGCTCCGGGTGTGTGTTCACAGTGTGTGTGTGTGTTCACGGCTCTGTGTATGTGCACTTCGGATGGGTTAAATGCAGAGCACAAATTCTGAGTATGGGTCACCATACTTGGCTGAATGTCATGTCACTCACTTGTCACTACTAATAAAAATTATGTGCACCCATTCTCTATTAAATATCAGTGTGTGTGCCCCATGGTAAACCAAATAAACATGACATGGGAATGGTTAAATCTCTCTCTTTTCATGTAAGGATTCTATCAGGGCTTCAGTTCAAGGAATGAAAACGAAAACCGGAAACAAACGAAATTTTGACACGAACAGAACCAGAAACAGAAACTAAATCAAATTTTATAGTTTCGAGCGGATCTAAAATTTGAAATGCCCGATAACCGGTTAATAAGGTAATTTTATCGTTCCATTTTAATATTTTTAATTTGCTGTCAACCAATCACGAATTCCAGTAGACTCCGGCATATGCAAATATGACGCTGAAGCCAGCGAGTGAAATGTCTGCTTAGCTGTGAACGCATCATAGGCAAGTCTCAATGACAATGCCTCGCCTTCAGGGCCGGATTAAGACCAAATTAGGCCGGATGGCGCATCGCAAAAAGGGCCTTTTTTCTTGGCGTTGGGGAATGTGCATTCGACACTCAAGCACCAGCATGCCTTTCCTGCCCAACTGAGGACTGCAGCTCTCCTTTGATTATTCCCAACTTTGAGAATCTCCGCTCGCCGGGGGCATTGGACATCATCATGCACAGATAGATGCACTAACCAATTTAAACAGTTAAACGGTTTAAAAAGTCATTTATTTATTTTCAGTAAATTATCAAAATATTTAAAAAGGTTTGCTGCATGGTTAAAATACTACATGTGTATATATATTAAATTTAAATTAAATTTATGCATTTATCCAAAGTGACTTACAGTGCATTCAGGCTATACATTTTTACCTATCATGTGTTCCCGGGGAATCAAACTCCCAACCTTGCGCTTCCTTGCCTGCTAACGCAATGCCCTACCAGTTGAGCTACCGGAACACTAGCTACAGGAACACTATATATATATATATATATATATATATATATATAGAGAGAGAGAGAGAGAGAGAGAGAGAGAGAGAGAGAGAGAGAGAGAGACTTGTATAGCCTATTAGGGCTGTCACTTTTGTAAAAAATTTTTTTTTTGATTTTTAAGACATAAGTGTTCATTGAATAGATTGTAAAATCGATTTTCCATGTAAAAAAAAAAGACGTTTCCCTTTTCAACGTCAAATAACGGACGAACGTAAAGAGAGTGCTGGAAACGCACAAGTCAGCAATATTTCTTATTTATTGGCATGAAGTTTCATGCAGAATAAACAGCAACAGGGGTGCAACATTCTTGAAAAAATATATGTGGAGAGGGGACGGCTGCCATAACAAACGAAAAACATCACTGCAGCCTTCAACCCGGCTGCATTTGTGAGTTAGGCAATTCAAAAATCTCCAAGATTATTTTAAATAATAAATCAATCCATTTCAAACAACTGTTCAAAAAAATTAAACTTATTGTTGAGTATTGTTGAGAAGACGTGCTCCGACCGCACTGATGTCCCAGGAACACTCAAGTACTTCATTGCCAGCTGCGCAAGGTGGGGGTATTACTGCAAATTTTTCATCACAAAAGCCGGTCCCTGTCAGCTTGCAATGGTTCTTTTCATAACTCTGAAACTAGCTGCGCGAATGAGGCAATTGTTTAATTATTTTAAAATGAATAGTGTACATAAAGCGATTCCCTATTTTAATTTTCTAAACATTTTTTGGTTGGTCCGATCGATTGTGCAATCAATTTAAGAACTAAAAGTGACAGCCCTATAGCCTATACATTTTTTAGAGAGAATTTTTTTTTTATTTCATTCAGAAATAGACATAATGCAGACACAAAATGTTTACAAACATTAGGCTATAATACACGCTGTGGCAGACTGGATAAGTTCCCTCCCCTGTAATTAGAACGACAGCCTATCAGAACATGGTACTGCTGATATAAAGGCTGCAATTAGGCTACCTGGGATGTGTCATTTGCTAGCTCCGCCCTTGGTGTGTGTGGGTTTTGCTTAAAGGTATGTTGTTAACCGTTTGGCTAACATTGTAAGAGCTCTGGCATATCAATTAACTAAATTCATTTATTGTAGCTGGAATTTCATCTGTTTTGCGGTGTTGTGTAAGGCTGCCATTATTTTGAGTTCATTCATCTTCAAATATGAGATGGTAAAGTCTCATATTAATCAGTTGTTGGAAGCCAGCATTATAAGGGAAAGTTGTAGCCCCTATGCTTCCCCTATTGTTCTTGTTAAAAAGAAAGAAGGTGGTCTGCGTATGTGCGTGGACTACCGTCAGTTAAATGCAAAGACGAGAAAAGATGCCTTCCCTTTGCCCGCATTGAGGAATCATTGGACTCCTTGACGGGGGCCTGTTGGTTTTCCACTATGGACTTGGCTAGCCTAAGACTGCTTTTTGCACCCCTTTTGGGTTGTTCGAGTGGAATCGAATGCCCTTTGGGCTTTGTAATGCCCCGAGTACCTTCCAGCGTTTAATGGAACGGGTGTTTGGGGATCAGCAGTTCAGATCATTTTTACTTTATCTTGACGATATCATAGTTTTTTCTTCCTCTTTTTTCTTTCTTAAGTTGAAGGGTAGACTTACTACCTCTCCAGTGCTTGCTTATGCCAATTTCTCACAGCCCTTTATCTTGGAGGTAGACGCCAGCCACGGGGGTTTAGGAGCAGTTTTGTCTCAGAAGCAAGATGGTAAAGTGCGACTCATTGCGTACGCTAGCCGTAGTCTACGGCCCACTGTTTCAGTTCCATGAATATGGAATTTTTGGCGCTCAAGTGGGCCATGACCGAGAAATTTAAGGAATATCTGTTAGGGCAAAAAGTGTATTGTTTTTACCGACAATAACTCCCTGAGCCATTTGACTATGGCTAAGCTTGGGGCTACGGAACAACGTTGGGCTGCCAAGCTTGCAGTCTTCGACTTTAACCTCAGGTATCGGTCAGGTAAAAATAACAAAAATGCTGATGCATTGTCGAGACGAGACCCCCCTGGCTTGCTGGAGGTAAGGGAATTGTTGCCTGGGACTGAGGTCCCAGCTGCTGTAAAGCAAGCACTGGGGGCAGATAAACTTGCATCAGTGACTCAAACTGTGATTTTGGCCTTGCCTAGTTTTTCAGGTGACATGAGGGACTTGCAAGAGGCAGACCCGGTGATTGGGGAAGTTTTGGGTTTTTGGAGGCGGGGAATACGCCCTACGTTTGAGGAGCGTAAACTGCTGTCTAAGACTGTTTTGGTCCTACTTCGTCAGTGGGATCGGTGGTTGGAAGGGGAAGGGATTTTGCATCGTCGAATCTTCCGTCCAGATGGGGGTGAAGAGATCTTCCAGTTGGTTCTTCCACCTGTCCTGCGGGGAGAGGTCCTGACACAAATGCACCAAGGACATGGGCACCAAGATATTGACCGTACCACTGAGTTGGTGCAGCAACGTTGTTACTGGCCAGGCCTGACATCAGATGTAGTTCAGTGGTGTCGAGACTGCGAGAGATGTCAGGCTGCGAAGGACTCTCAGCCAGTATGTCAGAGCTTTATGGGCCATTTGTTAGCATCTAGACCGAATGAAATCTTGGCCATTGATTTCACCCTTCTTAAGCCTTCCCGTTTGGGGCTGGAGAATGTCTTGGTGATGACTGATGTCTTCACCAAGTACACGGTTGCAGTTCCCACTCGGGATCAAAGAGCAGAGACGGTGGCACAGGTTTTAGTGATCGAGTGGTTCTATAAGTTTGGTGTCCCTGCTCGTATTCACTCCGATCAGGGACACAATTTTGAGTCCACCCTCATCCAACAGCTTTGCAGTCTCTATCAAATTGAAAAGTCCCATACTACCCCTTATCATCCGGCGGGTAACGGGCAGTGTGAGCGATTTAACAGAACCCTGCACAGTCTTTTAGGTACCCTACCAAATTCCCGAAAGGTAGATTGGCCTTCTGAACTCCCTCAATTACTCTTCTGTTACAACACTACCCCTCATCCAACTACTGGCGAGCCACTTTATTTCTTAATGTTTGGCCAAGAGCCTCGGCTCCCTGTTGATATTTTGTTAGGTAGGGGGCAGGAGCGGGGGTCCAGTAGTATAAATGAGTGAGTTTTAGAGCATCAAACAAGATTGCAAGTTTCATTTGAGGGAGCTCGAGAGCACTTGAAGGCAGCTGCAAATCGTCGTAAGGAGAAGCATGACTTGCATGTTTGGGATGCACCACTGGGAGAGGGACAGCTAGTTTATCTCCGCAACTATGGCTTGAGAGGGCGCCGTAAGATCCAGGTTCTGGAGCCCAGTGGTGTATCAGGTGGTGAGGGCACCTAAAACAGGAGGTTCTGTTTATACTATAGCACCGGTAGATGACTTGAGGAGGGTAAAGCATGTCCATTGCTCTCTGTTAAAGAACAGCGTACAAAAGGATTCCCCTGTTCCTGGCCCTACAGATGTGTCTGAAGTAGTTGAGGCACCACCACTGGAGGAATATCCATCGTTGGATGAAGTGGATTTGTGGGCATTGGTATCTGAAACTCCCCACTTGGGTGGTAGGCCAGTAATGCAGGACCCTGCACCTTTGGGTCCCGCTGCGCCGCAGGCTATTGGACTAGTCACCAGAGGGGATTTGGGACCACCTGGGGAAAGGCTAGCCACTTCACTGGTCAGCAGGTGAATTAGTGGGATTAAGGACAGAGGCTTCTGTACTAAATTCTGTTTCAGCCCTGTTTAGGCCCTGGAATTGACTTGTATGGTTTGGTTGGCATCACTCCATCATCGGGACGACGATTCAATAGCTAGGGGCAGATTGTGGCAGACTGGATAAGTTCCCTCCCCTGTAATTAGAACGACAACCTATCAAAACACATGGTACTGCTGATATAAAGGCTGCAGTTAGGCTACCTTGGATGCGTCATTTGCTAGCTCCGCCCTTGGTGTGTGTGGGTTTTGCTTAAAGGTATGTTTTTAGCCGTTTGGCTAACATTGTAAGAGTTCTGGCATATCAATTAACTAAATTCATTTATTGTAGCTGGAATTTCATCTGCTTTGTGGTGGTTTGTAAGGCTTCCATTATTCCTGGCTGGGTTTGAGTTCATTGAGTTCGTGACCGGTTGTGTCTCCTGATGACCAAAATCTGGTATGTATAGTTTCACTCTTTCTTAATGAGTGAATTTGACAAGTTAACGAATCATTGTTTTTAGCAGGGATATCTTTGGGAGCATTCCGTCCTGTTGGGGGTTGGGGCAATCACTTCCTTCATAAAACAGAATTACGACAACGTTGCTGTTTTGCTGTGTGTTTGTGTTTATTTGTCCTTCCCACTCTTTGCTGCAGCTGCTCCAACTGCTTCGGCCTGCCCTCCCATCCTAGAATTACCAGCTTTGTATAAGCATGTTTGTGTGGTTTCTTTGGTTTTGGAGTTTGTCTGTTCCCTTTATACTGTTTTTTCCCCCCCCCATTGTATTGGTTTCTTTATTTATTTGTTTCTTGCTTTGTTTGGTTTGGCTTATTTTGTAATTTACCTTTTTATAAACCCTCTGTTTGTGTGTCTTTTTATAAAGTGACAATTGATTTTCAGCTAAATCTTGTTAATTTGTAATTTAAGAATGCCATATGTCTCCAATCAGGCACTGGTATAACTTTGTTTGTATTTTGATTAACTGTTTTCTCTTGTGTTTTAAGCTTCTGAGCGGGGAGGCTAGTTCTTGTACCCTGGTGGTGGCGTTTGGAGCACAAAGTGTGGATTGCCGTGTGTGTGATCACTTATCTCACTGTGTGTGTGTGTGTGTGTGTGTGTGTGGGGGTGCGTGGGTCAAGAATAATCACTCTACAGCTGGCCTACCCTGCTACAGTTAAGCCTTCGTCATTCTAGTTATGTATGTGGTGTACAGAGTTGTGGTTGTTTAACCCATTGAGTTATATCTTAGCCTGGTCATTTTAAAGTGTCTTATCTGATTGTTGTGAACTTAATAAACATTTTGTATTATGATGCCCATGTCTCTGCCCTCCATGGTAACGAACCTGTGTGTGTTTAGTTCCCCTTACTTGAAAGGGGTGGCGTAGTCAGCATTAGATTAATTCTTGTTTATTATTTATTGTGCCATTTACTCCTCTGTGGCCACGCTACACGCTATTTTGTATTGTCATTAAAATACATTGCAAATACGAAAACTTCGATTTTGTGTCGAATGAGACCCGATGGTTTCATTTTAGCCTAGATTAGTTTTTGTTTGTCGTTAATATTGGTATAGCTTCTTATATTTTTGATTCTTGTTCTTTTCTAAATACTGTTAATTGAAATTACTTTGCTATGGAGTGAGGGGAACTAAAATAGCCTAGCGGAGCTTCTCAAATTTCCTGGAAGCTGAACAGTTTCATTTGCTATTGACCTCAAATTAATTCTTAGAATGAAATTTGGAGTCCACCTTTCGGACGCATATACAGTGTTACTTATTATACATTTACTATTATTCTATATTCTTTATATTAAATGACATTTTAGCATCCAGATAAGTCGGGAACATGGAAACATTTGGATTTGTGCCGAAAGAGAGAGGTAGGCATCAGCTTCACCTCAGATTAATTTGTTTTTGGATTTACGTTTTTATAGCCTAAACTTATAACGTCTTTTATAATGTTTTTAAACATTTTTATTTAGACTGTAGGCATTTTAGCCTTTATTATTTCGGAAGCAATAGGGCTAATAAAATGCGACGTGAGCCACGATTTTTCAAAACGAAGTCTTATGTTTTGTTTTTTGTTTTTTTTTGACAATGCAGCAAATTTTTTTTTTTTCTTACAAATACTTTGTCTTTAAAGTGTTGATAGATTTTTTATTTTATTTTTTTAAGTAGCTTACATTTGGCCAAAATCTAGAGATGATGAAGCTGTAGCCTATTGGCTGTGATTAAGCGTTAGATCTCTATTTTTTTCCTTTTTTTTTGAGTAAAGAAAACGCTATACTTTATTATTATTATTAGGCAAATAATATTGTTTAAAAAAAAATAAAGTTATTAACTGGTATTTCTTTCACCCAAACCAGTTTTGGAACGGTAATAATATCAGAGGAATGCAGAACAGAAACGTTAAAATATCGATTCTGCTCGGAGTGAACTGATTGAATTTTTTTTTTTTCGTTTTTAAGCCCTGGATTCTAAGATTATTTGTACAAAGAATAATAATATAAAATGTAATAAAATTATAAATAAGTGCAGTTTAATCCACTTGATTGATTTGCTTAATTTTGAAATTATAATGTTTCATTATGTTTTGACTTGACATTTCAAAGATTATATTTAAACAATAATACACTTCATTAATATGTACAGTATGTGATAATTTAACCATTATCATGCAATTGTATTTATCTTGTTAATCATGGGCCACACTCCTCCCACCAAAAATCGACCTTCATATATTTGCCTGATCCACGCCGTGTCATCATTGCCACACATGGTCTGTGTACATGGGTACATGCCATTGCAGACAGGAGGCCAGCATTGCCAGCAAGTATGTTTGCTATGTGGGTATATATATATATATATATATATATATATATATATATATATATATACACAGGTCCTTCTCAAAAAACTAGCATATTGGATAAAAGTTCATTATTTTCCATAATTTAATGACAAAATTTAAACTTTCATATATTTTAGATTCATTGCACACCAACTGAAATATTTCAGGTCTTTTATTATTTTAATACTGATGATTTTGGCATACAGCTCATGAAACCCCAAAATTCCTATCTCAAAACATTAGCATATTTCATCCGACCAATAAAAGAAAAGTGTTTTTAATACAAAAAAAGTAAACCTTCAAATAATTATGTTCAGTTATGCACTCAATACTTGGTCGGGAATCCTTTTGCAGAAATGACTGCTTCAATGCGGCGTGGTATGGAGGCAATCACCCTGTGGCACTGCTGAGGTGTTATGGAGGCCCAGGATGCTTCGATAGCGGCCTTAAGCTCATCCAGAGTGTTGGGTCTTGCGTCTCTCAACTTTCTCTTCACAATATCCCACAGATTCTCTATGGGGTTCAGGTCAGGAGAGTTGGCAGGCCAATTGACCACAGTAATAGCATGGTCAGTAAACCATTTACCAGTGGTTTTGGCACTGTGAGCAGGTGCCAGGTCATGCTGAAAAACGAAATCTTCATCTCCATAAAGCTTTTCAGCAGATGGAAGCATGAAGTGCTCCAAAATCTCCTGATAGCTAGCTGCATTGACCCTACCCTTGATAAAACACAGTGGACCAACAACAGCAGCTGACATGGCACCCCAGACCATCACTGACTGTGGGTACTTGACACTGGACTTCAGGCATTTTGGCATTTCCTTCTCCCCAGGCTTCCTACAGACT
Organism: Carassius auratus; assembly: GCF_003368295.1. Classification (NCBI taxonomy): domain Eukaryota; kingdom Metazoa; phylum Chordata; class Actinopteri; order Cypriniformes; family Cyprinidae; genus Carassius; species Carassius auratus. The sequence goes on from NW_020526038.1 coordinate 123,450, forward strand.
CTGGCACCTTGATTTCCAAATGACATGCAAAATTTGCTTTCATCCGAAAAAAGTACTTTGGACTACTAAGCAACAGTCCAGTGCTGCTTCTCTGTAGCCCATTTCCTGCACACGCCTGTGCACGGTGGCTCTGGATATTTCTACTCCAAACTCAGTCCACTGCTTCCGCAGGTCCCCCAAGGTCTGGAATCGGTCCTTCTCCACAATCTTCCTCAGGGTCCGGTCACCTATTCTCGTTGTGCAGCGTTTTTTGCCACACTTTTTCCTTCCCACTGAGGGGCCTTGATACAGCACTCTGGGAACAGCCTATTCGTTCAGAAATTTATTTCTGTGTCTTACCCTCTTGCTTGAGGGTGTCAATGATGGCCTTCTGGTCAGCAGCCATATCCATGATTGCGGTTTTGAATAATGAACCAGGATGGGAGTTTTTAAAAGCCTCAGGAATCTTTACAGGTGTTTAGAGTTAATTAGTTGATTCAGATGATTAGGTTGATAGCTCGATTAGAGAATCTTTTCATGATATGCTAATTTTTTGAGATAGGAATTTTCGGTTTTCATGAGCTGTATGCCAAAATCATCAGTATTAAAACAATAAAAGACCTGAAATATTTCAGTTGGTGTGCAATGAATCTAAAATATATGAAAGTTAAATTGTTATCATTACATTATGTAAAATAATGAACTTTTATCCAATATGCTAATTTTTTGAAAAGGACCTGTATATATATATATATATATATATATATATATATATATATATATATATATATATATATATATATATTTTTATAGATAGATAGATAGATAGATATATAGATATGTATAAAAAAATTGCCTCGTCCACACTTCTTTTGTTGTCTACAAAATTAGGGACTATGTTAAACCCAAAATCTGTAATTTTGAACAACTCCCTGAAAAGCATTTTTTTTTTTTTTCTAAATTCTCCAGATTCTAGGCATCTTATTTCCAAATTGTTTTTTTTTTTTTTTTTTTATTGAGAGCCGTGTTGAAGCCTCTACTGAGAGATTTCAAGCAGCCTAGGAGGAAGACTCGGAGTTGAGGTCTCTGGCGATACGTGGGATAAGTGTATGGCTACAATACAGGTCTGCTTAGTTAACAGAAGACACCAACTGATCCAGTTCAAGGTTTTTCATCGCTTGCATTACACTAAAACCAAACTGCATAAAATTTTCCACTTTGTTTCACTAACGTGTGACCGGTGTCCTGTGGCAGAGTATACAATAGTATGTATTTGACTGGTACTCCAAGGCTTACAATATGCCTCTTCCACCGAATGCAGAACTTGCTATCTTTGGTTTTCATAGCGCACCTCTTGCCTCCCAGGGACAAAACAACAGTCTTTAACCCCGGGTATGATTGAGGCTAAGAGACTTGTGCTTAAGAACTGAAAGTCACCCTTACTAGGGATGTGCACATCGATGCTGCATTATCGATATATCGATACTCAGAAGCTTCTATTGTGGTATCGATATTTTCTGCTAAGTATCGATACTTAATTATATTAATAATTTCTTTATAACTAAATGTTTTAAGCAGTGTGTGCAGGCCAATCGGGACGGTGTGTGTATGATCTAAAAAGAAAAGGTCTTGCAGTTGCGGTGGTATGACGTTAACACTGATTGGTATGCGGCTGTGCGCAGTGCAATGTGCCATTCACCATCACAAAACGGCATGCACAGTCGCGAAATGCACGAAAGATGACAGCAGAAAAGATAAGGTTCCCTTACGAAAATTACCCATGGTTTTAACAATAACACCACAAATCATTGTTCTTGTAGCCATGGTAACTGCAAATTTATATATACATATATATTTTTTTAATATATATATACTAAATGAAGATTATTTTGAAAAATCACATACACAATTATAAGCAGTATCGGTATTGGTATTGGTATCGGTATCCTAACAAAACAAAAATTGTAACAAAAAGTATCGGTATCGTATTGCATGGAAAAAATGTGTGGAAAAAATTCCCATCCCTAACCCTTACCCCCCCTTTCTTTCGAATGTGGATTATGGACATGATCTCTGTTATTCAAATGGTACTGTAAGACTCAGATGCTTGATGACTTATTCCACTGATGAATTTCCACATTGACTGATTCTTTTGCATGTTTTTACTATTAACTTTTGGCTAGTAAACTATATATTTTATTTAATTATAATTTTATTTAAAAAAATGTTACTTTAATATATTATTTTTTCAAATTTTGTAGTCCAAAACAGTGTTGTTTGTCTGTTCTGTGTTTATTTTTTGAAAAACCCTTAAAATAAAGTATATAAAAATAAAAAGTGGGTGATTTCGGACACAGCAATGAGGGTCATTTCTTGTGCTAGAGTCAACCTTAAACATTCAGAGTCCACATGAGTAGTTATCAACCAGCAAAATAAAAATGTATTCACATTCAACATTAACTAGAGATATACCTCAGTTGATTTATTAATGAAAAGATTTGTAGATGTGTAACCGCACTTCAGATTTATATAAATTAAAGGAGGAAAAATATTTACTGGGTCTGAGCTCACCAAATGTGTATAGATTTATATAGTTTTAGTATTTGGAGTCTGGTTCAGGATCTCACACTAAACACAGAATAAATGTTCATTGTTAGTTTGATACATGACCCATTAGGCTAAAAAACAATTCACCTTGAGTTTGTGGCACTCTCGTCTGTTGTTGCATCATTTCAAGTACCTGACTGAAATAGTTGGGTTTTGACTCTACATATACACTCTACATCAACATAATCCTTCAGTTTACTTAGGGGTCTCTTTTCTCTTTGGGACCCTTGTCAGCCCCAAAAAAAGAATCATGTTGTACTGACTCGTCAGCATCTTCCTCCACTAAAGATGAAGCATCTTGCGAATCTTCCAACTCACAACACTCTTCGATCTTTCAACAAGCAGGGGTGATGCTAATTGTGGTGGTGGTGGGGGGAGTTAGGATAATTCTATGGGCACACATACTTTTGGGGCCCCCAAGAGCTAGCCCTGGAAGAGTTAAATCAGGATTTTTTGACAGGATTCCCACAGAGTATCTCACCGCATTTCAAGTCATGAACTTAAGCGAATTCGCCACATTGGACACGTTCGCAAGCACGTCGCCTGGCAATCGATATAGATCCTTTGGCCACGATTCATCGCCGAAGTTGTAAGGTTGGAGTGATCTTTCTCTGTCTATCATGGCGACTACTAGCAAGCGTTTTGACAATGTGTGCATCTGTGTCGACGTTATTTGTCACCCGATGAGACACACGATCTTTGCGTAATTTGTTTGGGTGAAGAGCGCACACACGATGTCTTTGAGGAGGCAATCTGCATGCATTGTGAGCATTTTTTTCAATAAAAAAAGCTTCGCTCTCATTTGTCTCTGTTTCATAGGGAAAAAACATCCATTTAGACATCCTCTCTTAATCTCCCTCCTTGTCATCTAAGCCCCTTCAAGAAATACATCTCACTTAAATGGCAAGGCATATGCAGCAGCAGGTCAGGCTGTGGCTTTATTACACAAGATGTTGGTGCTTCAAGCATATCAGACTGATCTGCTAAGAGACCTGGATAGAGGTGAGGGCCTTTTTCCTATCAGGTAGCCGAATTGCGCCGCACCACGGATTTCTCTCCATACTACCAAGCAGGCCACCTCCTCCATGGGCAGGATTATGGTGGCCATGGTGGTAGTGGAAAGACATCTGTGGATGAACCTGGCAGACATCAGGAAGAAAGAAAAGTCTTTCTTCTCAATGCTCAGGTTTCGCCTTCTGAACGTTTTTGGTATTTCCCTTGAGATGGTGATTGAGAAGTTCAGGGAGACGAAGGCGCGCTCTGCTGCTTTCAGATCCTTCATTCCACGTCTTGTCTCTATCTGAGGATCAAAGACGGGCACAGAAGGCTAGTGTCGTGACTCGCACTCCTCCCCCACCTTTGGGCAGGGGTTAGCAGAACCTAAGAGATGTGATCCATCTGATGTGAGATGAGATATGATATTTGGGCAATTCTTGTGGTAGTTTAGCAGCACTCCCCTTTTCCAAGAAGAGTCGCCTATGAGTGCGTTACTAGTGCAAATTCGCAGTTATCCTCATATGAGACTGAGTTCTCTGTTTTTCCCCAGAGTGCTCCAGCATTATTTCCACAGATCGAGTTGATGTATCTCAAACATACTGTTTTGAGATGCACCATTCCAGCTATGAGCTGCTCTATCAGAGTGCTATGAGAGCCCCTACTTAGAACAGTATTTGAAAATCCATGCTATGGTAGGTGTGCATTTTCTGAACACTTTCACTCCGCCTTTGTATCCTCGGATATCTATCTAAACAGTGTGTTACTACTAGAGATCTGTTGAGACAACTTCTTCAGCAAGCTTATGCGAAAACAAGTGGTAGCCCCTGTGTGACAGGCAAGACTTAGTATAAAATGCTAGGTTCTTAGCTGTATCCCTTTAAAGGAATCTTTCTAGATTCCTGTTCCCCATAGCGACCCCTAGAGGATGCAGTTCTGAGTTCCCTTGAAAGGGAATGCCTCAGGTTACGAATGTAACCATAGTTCTCTGAGAAGGGAATGAGACACTGCATCCTCTAGCTCCCTGCCATGCTTCAGACGAAGAAGTGAATGACATGTTCTCCCGGTGCCTGTTAATAGTCACGTCGGTAGTGACATCAGAGGCTGTCACCGGCCAACTCGTTGGTGTTTTTTCAATTTATCCTTCAAACAAGGGTCATGACGAGATGTTCCCCATAGTGACCCCTAGAGGACACAGTGTCTCATTCCCTACTCAGGGAACCATGGAACATCATCTCCCTAGATTTATAAAAATAGTAATAATAATAATTTAAACTTTGCAGCTTGATGCCATGTTGGTCCTTAAGCAGCATGGAAACCACAACTTTACATATAGCCAAGAAAGTGTGCAAAGAGTTCTCCCTTTATAAATTCTGAAAAGTTGTCACTCATTTCAGTTTATCCTTTGTAATCAATGAATCTCTCTACATTGCACAATTAATCACAATACACTTTCATTGAAGAATTCAGGACTGAACAAAAAACTCTATAGGATTTTACAGGATTCAGATCTGGGCTTTGGTAGGGACATTCTAAAACATGAATCTATCTTTGCTGAAGCCATTCTTTTGTTGGTTTAAATATTTGTTTTTGATCTTTGTTATGCTTTATTTTTTTCAGCTTTCTAACAAACATCAGAAGATTCTGTGCATAAATCACCTGGTACTTAAAGCTATTCATGATTCCCTCAACCTTAATTAAAGCCCCAGTTACAACTGAAGAAAAGCACCCCCAAAGCATGATGCTGCCACCACCATTTGATTTTTGCAGATGTGCTGTTGATTTTTTTTTTTTTTTAAACATACCCAAAACCACATACCATTTCTTCCTTTCTATCTCTCTCTCACACACACCCATTCAGAAAGGCCTCCTGGCTCTGCCAGGACTCAAACTTGGTAACTTCATGCTGGGAGGCAACAGGACTACCCACAGAGCCACTGTGCCACCCATGTTCATTATTGATCTTAGTACATAACTGATTCTCTCTCTCTGAGCCGGATGTTGGGACTGAGTGGGTGGAGGTGAGAGTGCGGCGAAAAGAGTGAGTCTCTATTCTTTCATTTCAAACTTACTCTGCACTTTGTAAGTGATTTTAAAGTGCTTTCAATGTATCTTTAGAACTTTATAAATTTGTGTACTTGCTAAGAGAAGAAAGATGTTTGTAAGCTTAGAAGTTGAAGATTCTGGCTTCTCAATATTAAAATTGATGCTTCTTCATTGAAGTACATCTCGGTTTTATAATTGCACCAAGGAGGCAAGAAATGAGGAGTGATGAAGCTTACATATGAGCTATGAAAATGAGCAAAAGCTTTCAAAAGCATCTTACTTTATGAATATTTATGTTACATAATCAAACCTCAACAATATAAGGTGCAGCTGAGGACACTATGAAATGAATCTTGAGTGATTAAGAATATTCCAATATACACATAAGTTTTCCTTTAATCATCTTTATTTTTATTAATGTACTTATTTTTTATATATTGATTGATTGATTCTTCTTTTTTTTTGCATCCTTCTTTCACATCCTAAAGGGATGGAACTGAGACACAAGGAAATGAAAAGAGGGTACACAAACAAGAAATGAGAAGCACTCATGAATCAACTAGGGATCATGTTAAACCAGGACACACACATACATGCAAATAACTTTACCTGGCTTAGTAGCATATGCACAAAAAATTTCTGTTCAAATGTAATTTTTTTTAAAAACATAAAAAAAGGATTTCCCCTTTATTTCTAAATATTAGTATCATTTTTGGGCTGTGTGGTTTCACTGACTCTGTTCTCAAATATTTCATGCAGCTTAAGAGAGGTTTGTAATGTCTTTTCATGTCATGCCTCACGAGCCACGGCCACATTATTTTGGAACATTTATTTCAATGGAAACTGAATATAATGCTTAAATAAATGTAGTGCATTAAAGTTTATTTATCTTGTTTCTTTGCAGCATCGTGCAGGGTCAATATTTGCCTCTAAGTGATTTTCAGCAGCATTTTCTAACATTTTACGGGCAATTTTTACAAGATCTCATAAATTGTATCTGTGTTTTCTTTAACACAAAATGTTTACATTTATTCAGTACCAGTGACTGAATATTATAGAGTAAATATAAACTAAAACCGTATCAACATCAACAAAAGCTATCTTTATACTACAAAGTTGCAACAAAAACTGCATCTGACAAGGCATTTAAATTCAAAGATGGCTTGCATTTGCACAATAATTTTATCATGTAAATAGACTACATAAAGTATGTGAAATAAGAAAAAAAGAAGGAGGACCTGAAAAGTGCAAAGCTTTATTTAATAGGTAAGTGCAACACAGAAGATGAGCAGGTGAATCTCAGTTCTTGATATACTGTATGCTGGATAGATCACTGGAAACCACAAATGAGTGAGCACACTGAGGACTGATGACGGTGAGGGAAACTCAGGCAAGTAACTCCAGTCAAGGAGAAGCGACAAATCAGTGGAGATGTTGCAGTGCAAAGTTTTTTTTCTATTTTCTATTCATAATTTGTACTTCATTTAAATGAACTTATTTCTAATTAGAGCTGTAGGCTTAGAAACTACTTGTGATTTGTATAGCCTGTTTTATCTACTGCATTTAAGTGCCAAACAGTTCCACAGGAGTTTTTATTTGAGACATTTGTGTGCTATAGGCTTTTGGTGTGCTAACTGTAAAGGTGTCTCAAAGCTTGCACAGTCCTTTGCCACTTCTGGGATCAACATTTCACTCTCTGTAAAATTAGGCAGTTTTATATGCATATATACGAGGTCACTCATTTCTACATCTTCCTCAAATGAGTTTTTGATCAGCACATTCTAGACTCATTCAGGAGATGAGTAATAATGCCCCCGAATGTATAACAGCCAGAACATGGAAATTTCACATGTGGCGGGTAAGCATTGTTTCATGAAACCCAAAAAATTGTGTGTGGCAGAGAAAGAATTAATTGGTGTCCACTGCATTCAAGCAGTCACACCGTTTAATGTAGTGGACATTTAGGCATGGATGAAAGAATATCACCTGCAGACAGAGCTTTCCATCTTCCCTGTCATAGTTACACCATCCAGCTAGGTTTATCGACAACTACCCCATCAAGTTAGACCTCTGTTTATCTCTCTCAACTGGTTACTGTTTGCAGCTTGCATCAAGTTAAAGACTGATGCCTGCATACAGAACATCCACAGGCTCTGCATATTCCTGCCTCCACTCTTTATTACATGTAGGATCTCTGAGCGAAACAGACAGTATTGACATATTCTGAATGGAAACTGACCAAGCAGTAGAACTCCACAGGAGACCCTAAGACAACATGATTGACCATGAATCATACAATTCCAAGACATCAATTTTCATTCTGCTAAGCTATCTGCTGCCTTTGACAACCTTTTGTCCACTCATCACTGGATATCCCAGGAACTCCACTTCACCGGTTTAATTCTTACCTTACAGGGAGTTCTTTCAAGGTGGCCTGGGAATTGTAAGGGAAGAAGGAAACCAAAGCAACTTGTCACAGGGTTCCTCAGCGATCAGTTCTTAGACCTCTCCTCTTCTCCAATGGGTCCCATGGTTTCTTTGCATTATTTCTCCAACCATGTCTATGCTGATTACAGGCAGCTCTACCTTTCATTTCAACCATATGCTCCAACAATAGCTACACAAATCTCAGACTGCCTGGGGGACATATCTGCATGGATGGAAAACATCAGATAGAGCTTCTCATCTTCCCTGCCATTCCGACTCAGCAGCACAATCTCACCATACAGCTAGATTCATCAAAAATAATCCCATCAAGTTTGTTTAGGAATCTAGGAGTAATCTTTGATTTTCTGAGACCACATTGCAAGGATAGCACAGTTATGGAGGTTTGTATTGCACAACATCAGGAAGATCAGGCCCTTCCTAGCAAAGCATGCTTCTCATCCAGGCCCTTGTCATTTCTAGGCTGTACTTTTGCAATGCTATTGGCTGGACTTCTATCATGTACAGAGCAGTTTAGGGCTCTGTACACTCCGATCTGCACTCCCTGTTAAGACTCTACATACATAACGTGAGGTCACGGGCTTGAAGGCACTAGAAAGTTTCAGAGGGATTCAAACACCTAGAAAGAGCTGAGGATAGAGAGCACAATGCTCTTGATAGAGCCAGCATCTACAGAGGATCTAGATGGAACCAGCGAGAATGACCAGGCTTTGACATGAAACAGCCTCAGTAGCCAAGTTGAGAAAATTAGTTGAGAAAACTAAATTGACACTGTCATCTTCATTGATCTATCCAAACTATAGAGCAACACAGAGTACAAAGTGGAGCAATGATGGAGAGAGAAACTCAAATAAGTAAATTCAGTTTTAGAAGTCCTTGTGAACAGACATTGCTAATAGCAGACATTGACTGTGTGTAACAGTTAGGTATTGAAGAAGTACTAGATTATGTGCCAGTTGAAAACAGGTAATGGGTGATAATTCCAGGGAGTGTGAGCAGAGTGAGGTTAGTGAGTGTGACAATAGTGAAGAGGAACATAGGTAATATGTTACAAATATTGTAATAATAATAATTCATGTACATTATTAGAGTATTTTAAAACAGTATTTTGGGGGAATGCTGTGTTATATTTCAGCTAAACTGACAGATACCTTAATTAACAGATCATTAGTTGATATATATTCAGATAGAAATATGATAAAATGTTTACTAAACTTATTAAACATAAACTAATGATTAACATGTCTTTATTTAATATAAATGTCAATGCTTACAAATGTCATTAAGCTTTCAAATCATGTGATCATGCACTTTTTATTAATGATGTCAACAGACATTATATAATGTGTTAAAAACTATGGTAGTGCTAAACGTAAAACAAAGTGCGAGATGAGGATCTGCAACAAATAAGGAGTTTACTGATGACGAAGGAGAATACGGACAATATACAAGATTACATTCAGCATTAACATATCAACAATACATTTACACATCTACAATAAATTTAGGTTAGGTTCCAATACATTTAATCACGGATGAGGGAGAACTGAACAGACCGGGTATTTAAACACTCAGGAGGTGATGAGGGAACTGGAAACAGGTGGGGATCAATCACTTAACAAAAACAAGAACAGGAAGACCAAAAAAGGAAAAAGAAAGTTCATAAACGTGACATAATGATTAAAAACTTTTTTTTTTAAATATCCCTTTAAATGCTAACCAATGTCATTACACTTCAGTTCATATATATTTATAAATGTTTACTAATAATTTATTATATTTATGGGCATTTGACTGTTATTTGCTGTAATCACGTTTGTGTAAAGGGTGGTTAATTATATCTAGCTAAATGCTTGCTAAAAACATAACATACATTGTAATTTGGGGTTCGAGCCTTGTCACAAACAAATTTTTCATCTAAATGTGGTGGGATGACCCTAAGAGGTCAGTAGTAACCAGAGGAAAGGGGCCATGAGGTGACTTTAATAAACATGCACATTTTTTTCAGACAGGTAGAAAGAATTAAAACATCACATCACCAATCTTTAATTCAAATACCCACATGAAAACAAAGTAAAAAAAAAAAAAAAAAAAAAAAAGAACAAATAGAAAACCAACTTTAGATGGCCACAGGTTACCCAGAAAGTGAAGACAGAAGTGGCATGAGCAAAAGTATCAAGCTAGACAAGTCTCAAAAAAGATAAATGCACACACTACATTCACAAAAAAAATGTAAAAAGCACAGAAAATCCACAAATACATTCAAAATTCACAAATGCACAAAAAATTAATAAATGCACACACGATTCAGAAATGCAAATACACCTTGATTTACAAACTGCTTGCGGTCTGTGAACTTCACTGCATTTGTGTGTGAATTTTGAGACTCCCCTGACTTGGCCCAACACACAAATGCATTTTTTAAACGGGGAATGATCAGCAACCAATCAGATATCTCCCTTGTTTTAGCCAATCACAAGAATGCACCCCACGTGGGGGGATCGTTTACTTCTAAGCCAATCACATGAACGCGTTCACACAGCGCGATATGCCTGTGTCGCAAGCGCGAGCTAGCTCGGTGGAGTTCTGTCTTTCTGTTGGTTGAGACCTCAACATGGCTTCTGGTTGCTGATCATTCTCCGTTTAAAAAGAATGCATTTGTGTGTTGGGCCAAGTCAGGGTGTGTGCAATATGTGAATTTTGTATGTATTTGTGAATCTTCTGTGGTTTTTACATTTTGTGTGTGCATTTGTGAATTTTGTGCGCATTGGTGTATCCTGTGTGTGTATTTATGAATCATGTGTGTGCATGCATGAATTCTGTGTGTGCATATGTGAATGTAGTGTGTGCATTTATCTTTTTTGAGACTCGTCTAGCTCCATACAAAAGTGTTCTCGCAGCAGTAAAGCTAACAGCAAACCTACAGAAAAACTAAGCGAAAAAAACAAAAGCCCTATTCGGACGGGACTAGTTTTACAGGAGGTCATTTGAGAAATCTGTGTTTCACAGACGTACTTGGTGATTTTAATTCCGTCAGAATCTGCCACATCTGTTTTTTTCTCACACGACCTCTATGATAATTCCAGAGCAAATTACCTACTGGTTTTCAGCAAACTCAGTGATCCACTGAGAAAACTAATCCCGTCTGAATGCGAATGTCTGTGATTGCCAGCAGTATTTTATGAAACATGGGTTTAGCCTACTACAAAAAGGAAAAACCAAGTCAAGTCAGTTCACCTTAATTTATATAGCACTTTAAAATACATTGCGTCAAAGCAACTGGACAACATTTATTAGTAAAACAGTGTCTCAATAATGCAAAATGATAGTTAAAGGCAGTTCATCATTGAATTCAGTTGTCATCTCTGTTCAGTTAAATAGTGTCTGTGCATTTATTTGCAATCAAGTCAGTGATATCGCTGTAGATGAAGTGACCCCAACTAAGCAAGCCAGAGGCGACAGCGGCAAGGAACCGAAACTCCATCGGTGACAGAATGGAGAAAAAAACCTTGGGAGGGACAGAAAGGTAAACTTAAGAAACCACACATTAATATTGTTTTGCTATACTAGCCATTTAGGATTTATTGTGTAATAATATTAATCAATCCGAACGATTGTATGCAATGCACGCATACGGTGCGCGTGATCTCTGTGACTCCCAGATGCACAAATCAGACCATCCCACCTCTGTAATAAACACAGAGATGTTAGTCCCATCTGAATTGGTACATGAAAATCACAGACGTCAGGTGGTAAAAATCGAAACTCAAACGTAGTTTAGAAAACTAGTCCCGTCCGAATAGGGCTAAAGATAAAGTGATCAAACCACCACACAATCTCAGCCACCTCGCCACTGCCATTCACACAGTGAGGGCAACTCAGTGGCTACCATTGGCTTAAGAAACCAAAACTTAACCTACAAAAAAAAAAAAAAAAAAAAAAAACACCTTAATTAACAGTGGGCAATGCAGGTGATACAAACACAAGTCAGCATTGTAACAATCACTATTAACCCAGTTTCTTTGGGGCCTAATCTCTTCTCTGACACGCTGGGTCCCAAATTAACAGAACAAAAAAAACAAAAAAACATAAAAGTATTGAATCTAAAGTAAAAGAGGAAGGGATCGAACAAACAATCTTCCCTACTTTTTTATATAATGCCTGGGCTGCTGGGACTGCCCAAACCATGGTTCCATTAAATAAATAAAAATCCTCTTTTGTGCCAAATTCAAAGTCTGCTTTGTCAAATCTTCCACATGTACAGCACATACATACAGAGAATTTAAATTGTGTTACTCTCAGACCCTTGGTGCATACAGATAACACGAATAGTAGAATGGAAAAATAGATAAATACAGATTAAACATATATAACACAGCTATACTGTATTTTTTTGGGAAGTTGTGGCCTAGTGGTTAGAGAGTTTGACTTCTAAACCTAGGGTTGTGGGTTCGAATCAGATGCTGGCAATACGATGACTTAGGTGCCCATGAGCAAGGCCGCAACATAAAAATGGCTGCCCACTGCTCCAGGTGTGTGTTCACGGTGTGTGTGTGTGTGTGTGCACTTTGGATGGGTTAAATGCAGAGCACAAATTCTGAGTATGGGTCATCATACTTGGCTGAATGTCACTTCACTCACTCAAATATACAAGTAAGGACATGTAAAAAAGTTAAAGGAGTGTCACAGGTCAGGAGGGCCAAGCTGGACTGCGCCCACCCCTAAACCAGGACCACCTCGAGGAGCGTATCAGAGGGAAGAGTCGGAGACAGAGAATAAATTTAACAAGTTTTATTTTGAAGTAAAAGCAAATTGGGAATCCTAACCTAAAATCTTCTTTGTTACCCTCAGGGATTGAAGGTGAACAGTGCAGCGACCGGGGACTCTCCCGCCCTCTTCCTCTGTGCGGGCCCCGCAATAGATGGACAGATGGGTGGTCAAGTAGGTATTTCACAGGTGGGAATACGATCGGCAAGCCAGCAGTCTGGTAAGTCTCCTCTGGTAATTAAATACTTCCAAACTTCCTTCCCTTTTTCACAGATGCAGAATTTGGGACGGGTGGATATCGGTCAGGTCCGTACACGGCAGATACACAGCCTTGAGGTGGGGATGTGTTTGGCAAGTGAGGGGTCCGGTAAGTCTCCTCCGGTAAGCATGTAATTCCAGCCTTCCTTCTTCCACAGGTACGGAATTTGAGGTGAATGATATCAGTCGAGTACGTATACGGCAGGTGCACGGTCTTACAATAAGGTGGCTTCTCTTGACACCGTCAGAGTGGATATTCCAGACAAAGCGTGCCCATCTCACGTTCGTGACAAAGGACAGTCACCTCTCTCAGCACAGGTGGGCCACAAGGATGCAACAAACTCTAAGTCAACAGGCTGTGCAGGATTTCTACTGAAACAGACAGAATGAATGCTTCAGACAAAGTATACAGTTCACATGCGTTGGAAGGAACAAACACTTCTCACAATACAGATGAATAGCAGGGATACAGCAGACTCGAAGTCAACAGGCTGAATGGGGCTTCTTCTGAGGCAGATAGTAAATATTTCAACAGGGCATCTCTTCTCCTATTAGCACAACAGAGGGGTTAATTCACATCCCAGATGATAATTCCTCAACCTCCAGACAGTTGGAACAAATCAGTGTCGCAGGACTCTTACTATTGACAGTCAGCCCTCATGACACATAGAGAGTGCATGGCAAAAAGGAATGTAGCTTACACACACACACGACAATTCCACTTCAAACATATATTGTGGGGGAAAACATCAATTTTAGCCACTGCAAACTCACTTCACGAAGTGCAATTTAAAGCCAGCACTCACATTCGGGTTTCTGTCTGAGGGGAAGGGGTCGCAATCCTCACTGCCACTGAGGATGTTCTGAGACGTTTTTTTCTTCACAGTCACAGGCAGAGTTCACATCACCATTTATAGAGGAGGGAGAGGTAAGAGATCGGTAATGAATCAGTACAATCCACTCAGTGATATTTATGATCGTGATCCAAACACTCCAAACCACATCCAATTCAGTGTCAAACGTGTGCAATTACAGTTACTCAGCTCCTCTCCAATGCAAACAGGGTAATTCACTCTCCTTCTGTTGTCCTTGAATCCCTCCTCAAGCAACACTGTCCTCTTCATTCACCCGTCCTCCAGTAACTATTACCACCCAATAAAACGACTTTTCACAAGGGAGAAAAACCACGCACACCACCTCTCTCTCTTGCTTTTTATCCTCTCCACTGTTGATGAGGCCTCACGCAAACTCTGAGTAAATCCCCCACACCTGTTGCCAATCCGTCATTTGGGGTTGTCACAGCAACAAACGCACACACAGGCCTGGGAACAGGGTTACACTCAAAGCGTTCCCCCGGGAACACTGCTTCAGTGGGAATAAGTTCCACATGCCATTTGTCACACTGTGACAGGAGCACAAAGCAAATGGCAGATAGAGTGCAAACCAGTGAAATAAACGAACAGTGCAGATATGATGATTGTAGTGCAAAAGAGCTTATTCAGTCTGATTAAAGTTACAAAAGGCTTAGAGACCAGAGGGCAGAGGTTTGGAGGGAGTTCAGCTTCCTGACAGCCTGATGAATGAAGCTGTCTTCCGGTCTGCTGGTCCTGGCCTGGAGACTCTGTAGTCTCCTTCATGATAGCAGTCTGAAGAAGCTGTGTAGTGGGAGAGTGGGATCTGGTGTTGTGTATGTTCTGGAAGGTGGGGAGAGAGACACCAGTGATCTCCTCAGCTGCTCTCACTATGTGTTGAAGGGTCTTGCAGTATGACACGTTGCAGGTGCCATACCACACAGTGATGCAGCTCGTCAAAATGCTCTCGATGGTGCCTCTGTAGAAGGTGTACATGATGGGTGCTGGGGCTCTATCTTCTCAGTTTGCAGAGGAAGTAGAGCTTTCTTAGCCACTGCTGCTGTGTTGTCAGTCTAGAAGATTATTTTGTGCCTAAAAGTGAGTGAGGAAGCCATTCATTCCGCAGTGAGGGTTTGTAGTCCGTAATGGTCTGTATCCTCTGCCACAGGCTCAGAGTGTCTCTGCTGTCACTGAAACGATATGCTATTCTCCTGGAGTGCTCTTAGCCTCTCTGATGCCGCAGGATAGATTGGCCCAAGCCGTCTTGAGGCCCACCACATCTCCAGGTCTGAAGGCATTGTTCCGAGCCTTAAGGAGTCTGTAGACCTCCCTGGTCAGTTATGGTTTCTGGTTGGCCCAGACAGTGATGGTCATTGTGACTGTTAAATCATAAATACACTTGTTGATGTAGGCAGTGACAGTCTCTAAGTACTCTTGGAGGTCTGTGGTGTTATTGTATGTGGCAGCCTGCTTTAACATATTCCAGTCAGTGCTATTAAAACAGGTCTTGAAGTACCTCTGACAACCCTTCCGGCAACATTTGTATCTTTTTGTCAACTGGTTTAGCGACTTTAACAAGCAGACTGTATTAGGGATGCATCAATCCGATACTGAGGATCGGCTCCAATACTGACATTTCTTATATTTCTGATACCAGATCGGGAATCGGTCAGAGAAACCAATCCAAATCAAATACTGTGTTTATCCAATTCTGTGTTATTGTTAAGCCAAAAAAAAAAAAAAAAAAAAACATTATAAAGCATCATAAAGTCAAAGTACAAGTGTTCTGAAGCTGTTCTGTTGTTCAGTGTGAGGTACAGATTAATACTTAAGTCATTCAATTCATGTTCACGTAAACTCTCCTCTGCGGCTGTCTCTCAAATCTGTGTTGCGTTTGGTTACGACAGTCAATATGATGAAACTCTCTCAAAGACGGTTTAAAGAAAAGGCTCAGTATACTATAGCACAGATTTTTTTCTTTGTGCTTTGAACTACTCTATGTGGAGCTGCGCACCTGTTGCCATATTTTCATAATAACTCAATCGCTGCTCAAAACTAGCCCAATCATGTATCTAATAATAATAATTATAAATCCTTAAATTTTTTTTCTTGACACTCAAAGCGCTTACATAGTCAGGGAGTATCTCCTCATCCACCACCAATGTGCAGCATCTACCTGGATGATGCGACGGCAGCCATAGTGCGCCAGAATGCTCACCACACACCAGCTTACTGGAGGAGAGGAGACGGAGTGATGAAGCCAATCAGCAGATATGGGGATTGTTAGGAGGCCATGATGGTCAGAGGCCAATGGGCGAATTTAGCCAGGATGCCGAGGTCACACCAGTAAAAACAGTAAAAACTGTATATTCTATGGCCCTACACCAACCCTACACCTAAACCTCACAGGAAACTTTGTGGATTTTTACTTTCTCAATAAACTCATTCAGTATGATTTAGAAGCGTTTTGAAAAATGGGGACATGGTTTATGTCCTCATAAGTCACCCTCTCCTTGTAATACCCGTGTCATACCCATGTCATTATACAGAGTTGTGTCCTGATATGTCAAAAACAAGAGCACACACACTTGCTTGCTCTCTCTTTCTAAAGTAGCATACATATCTAGAATTTCAAGAATCTTCTCATATATATTATCTAATATCTTATGGTCTTATGCCAGTGAATAATTTTCTTTAGGTTCTAACATGAAATGCTTAGGCAATAAAAAGTACTGCTTAAGATTTAAAGACAATTAATGTACTTTTTTACACTAAAATACCATCTGATAAATCAGTGTTAGCATTAACTCACAGCCACTACTTCACAATAATCATGCATTCAAAAAACTAAAAATTGGAAATGTTTACAATGTTTACACCAGTGGTAAATAATCATAATGATATGTTTATTTTGTATAGCAGTTTTAATAATACTCAATGTCGCTTTACAATGATCTAGATATACTGTACACAGGACCTAGTTTATTTGTATAATTTGTCATGTTTCTGAGAATTGTGACATAATAGAAGTTGGGTCAGGGAAACAAGTGACAAAAAAGATATGTTGGTCTTTTTGAGTAGAAAAGAGGCAGCAAAAAGGTGCATCACAAAAATTGTCATATTATGAACCGCAAACAAATCATGAACCAAAAAGAATGGGTAGGAACGCCATGGAACAACAAACCCCTTCACACGTGCCATTTAATTCCCATGAGGAATCTGCAAACAAAAGAACAAGAAGAAAGCTGTTAGTTTTGTTGAGATCTATTGAAGCACTGTTCAGAGGCATTTTCAAACTAATGATTGACTATAAATGGACCTATATAAACTAAGTTGAGTTACATTGTCTTTTAGGGCTAGTTGGCTGATATGTGTACTATATTACATATTATATTTTTACTTATATCATTAAATAAAGTTGTTATTATAATTTAAAAAAATGCATTATATTTACATTTTTATTTTTAAATAATACTGCCAGCTGATAGGGCTCTCTGTATGTTTACATCATTAAGTTGGGGGAGTTGTTTTTTTCTTGAGAAAAATTAATGCCTACCTTGTGTAGCCTACCTAATATTTATCCAAATGAGTAAATATTAAATCAAATCACAATCATTTAATTGAATTGAAATAATAAAAAAGTGTAGCTTACCAGAAATTGTAGCCTACCATGTAATCATTGTAACATGTCACTAAACCTAATAAAATTCAGCCTAATTACTAAAATGTTTGTGAGAAAAAAAGTCTTGCAAAAGTTGCCAGAAACTGTCAGCACATAAACCTGTATAAAATATAAAGGCTTTGTTATTTAAATGATGTGCTGATACTGATGGTGTTGGATCTGTTTGAGTCCCACAGTCCTTCATCGGCTTGTTACTGCAGTTGAAACTGTAGTTGTGCTCTGTGTGATCTGGCCACTGGGTTCCGACATCACACGTCTGCAGAGGCATATTCTCCAAATTCCCGACATCCACATTTGTTTCCATAGCTTCAGGTTCAGTAGTTGAATTCTGGTGTAATGGCTGAAGACATCTTCTTTTGGGGGAGGGTCTAGCTGGTGTTACCTAAAGGGAACAAAAAGAAGATAGGTGCATTAGTTAAACATGACCATTACACATATTTAAATAAACGAAATGTGATGCAATAATATGGCTATCCAAGAGACCTACTTACATGACATTCATAACCCATGAACAACACAGGACAGGGGTTTTCTCTTGTAGGTTGTCCGTCAGGAAAATGTATCCCACACACCTTAGAGTGGTAATGAAGATGAATACATAATTAGCGATGAATTGGTGGTAAAAGTACTTCTCAAACAAGTGTGAACAAGACAGCACTTTAAATAGCACTGTGCACTTTCTATTAGTTAACGTCAAACATGCACAATTGCACTTTACCATCTTATTTATGATGCGTGTCTATGTATATGTCTGTGTCTGTGTATATGATTGTTCTTATTTTTGTGGGGTGAGGGCCAAAACTGTTGTTTATCCTGTCTTGTCCATCATATTTGTTTTGTCTAGTCTTTTGTGATAAGAGTCCTGTTGTATCAGATGTACTATATGGCACATATTAGGTTTCTGCAAGGACGAACATCTCCATTTATAGTTGACATAGTGGTTTAATTATATATTTTTTAATCCAAGCAAACAACGAGGACTAAAATTTAAGCTGATGCAAAGAGAGGAACTTCAGTTTACCAAGCAGAAACGTAAGAGCATACAAATACTCATACAGGGGAAAGAGCAAATGAGATTTGATGGATGATACCACCAGGAAAACCAGAGAATGAAGCTATGAAAAGAGTCACTCAACCACCTGAGTAAAAGCATCAGCGCTGTTTCTTATGGGGTCTATAGCTCATACTAAACCTCTGTTTCGTTTAGTTAAATGTATGATACTTGCATTTCCTTGGCCTGGAATGAGCTTCTGGATGCAAAGTCATGATGGTTTCGGGGTTCAGTGGTGTAGGAGTCTCGATCTCGTTCTTCCAGTTCTGAAGAGTGATGAATTCCAAAGGTGTCCTGACTCGATGGTGATTGGGAATTTCTTCCCAGTGGAAAGTGAATAGGACTAAAAGAGACATCAGTTGAGATCGTAATATCTTTGGTGAATGGAAAAATCAAGGCATGGGGCCTGGCGCAGACTTAGCAGTCCAAGAGCATTCTAGCTCACATACTCTTAGCAAAAGAAAGGAAAAACAGAGGGCAGAACTGGTATGGGCATTTTTAAAGTCTTAGACAGTTCACGCCTCTTAGGAAGGTCTTGTCCAATGATAAAGGCTGAAATTCCAAGGGGGAGTTTGGAAATACTGGGGAGTTTTACAACCCCTTTGTGTGAAAGCCTGGTAATTGGAATATTTAAATCAATTATTGTCTAATTCAGGGTTCCTCAAATCTTGTCCTGGAGGGCCAATGCACTGCAGAGTTTAGCTCCAACCCTGATCAAACTCACCTACCTGTGATTATTTTTTTAATGATCCTGAAGACATTGCTCAGGTGTGTTTGAGTAGGGTTAAAGCTAAACTCTGCAGGAAAGTGGATCTCGTGGGGCAGATTTGAGGATCCCTGAGTCAAACAATGCAACTTCTATCAATATGGGACACAATTTGGGCATTATTAAAAAAAAAAAAAAAACATATACATAATAAAGAAATAAATTTCACAAGTAGTATTAGAGAATCTCATTTTGCTTGTGATTTTGCAACAAACCGGAATGTTACACACATGTTCTCTAAATATTGGGTTGAATGGGAAAAAAGTTATTAGTGGATCTGTTCATTAATAATAAATTTATTGCACACTGCACAGATTTAGTAACTCATGGAGGTCTATCTGACTTAAAGCCCCATGGAGCCGGTGACAGTCACATCCATGTTGTTAAAGAGTAGGGCAGCCCCCTAATATTCAACTTAACTTAGTCAGTTAATTGCTGAAATAAATGTGTCCATGTCAATGACAGACAGATAGTTAATGTCTGGTCAATTAAAGGAAATCCAAATGTTCACCTTTTATCAACCTTAAAAAATAAACAGAGATGCCATGCGGATCCATATGTAAAGCTTTATTTAACAGACGTGGTCTGGCAAGGAGGGTTGACCAAATCAACAGATATAGCACAGGCAAAACGAATAACACAATCCAGAGGGTGAGGCAAACAGGTAATCCACAAACAAGCAATAGTCCAGACAAGGTTCAAACATAATCCAAAATGGCTAGACAAAGGGAAGATTCACATAATAAAGCCTAGACTAAGAACTAGGATTGGGAACTGGCTCTCTGATTTCGCTTTCAATAACACGCTAAACCAGGGGTTCCCAAACTTTTTAGCCCGCGACCCCATGATAAATGCGCTGCTGCCCCGCGAACCCCCCCCCCCAAAAAACCACCTCTCGTCGCGTGAAATGTACAGCAAATCGATTTAATGCCCAGTCTCAAAGCACACGAAGTTATATTTTATTGTTCTGCGTGCAAAATCAGTGTTACAATTCTGCATGAGCTGCTCGATATCCACCTGTTCTCTCTCGGAAAGTAACTGTGCAGCTATGTTGGGTTGAACTCGTTCATTATTCTGCCATCAGGAACCAGTCGAGTAAGTCTGAGCTGCTCACACGCGTGCTCACACCCGTGCGCGCGCACACACACGCGCACACACACACACACACACACACTCATGCTAATCCGCTAGATGTGTCACTTTATGCTTTCCATGGTGACGCGTCATTGCTTGTCACATGACATACCGCAGCAACAACAGAGCTGAATGAATGATCTGCTTTTGTCATTTTTCCTTTTTTATTCAAAATATTAACAAATTTGTTAGATATGGCATGAAATAGCTGATATTCCGATTGTCAAATATGTGCAAGTGGAAGTGTTTTGTTGTTTAAACACCTTTATAACGATCGCGTTAGTTGAGCTGTATGCGCGATGGGCGCCGCCATCTTAGTTTGTGCCGCAGACGCAGTTCAGAGAATCAGATCTGTTGGATTTACAACACGTGAATTCATCCACTTCTCCCAAAATACATAAAAGTAAGTGGCTGGTGAACTGGGAGAATAATGGAGTAAACTTTACAGTTACTTACACAATGTGTATCTGATATGAATAAAATGTGTCTAATTATAATGTAAAAGATTATTATTGCCTCTTCCTTTGACATCAGTGTGTATTTTACAAACTCTAAATGTATTGTTTTTTCTAGTACTTATATGTCTGAAACCTAAAATAAACATTATGTGGTTGAAAACACTGAAAAGTTGTGATGACAGCTCTGAGCGCACTTGTCTCTGGCTCAGCGCCAGCCAACTCGCGAGAGCACATTTGAATTTCACGTCATGCACTGACCGGTGTGGTCGTACACTCCAGGGACTAGCCTAGACTGAACACACCGGTGTGATCGTACGTGCAATGCAAAAGAGTTAAATTAATTGAAACAAAAATATATAAAGCCTATATCGAAATCATCTCGCGACCCCTGCGCCGGGGTCCCGCGACCCCTACTTTGGGAACCACTGCGCTAAACAATACTCTGCATTGAATGGTGGTGTGAGACTGATTTATATGGTGTGTCTGTGTTATTGGCCACAGCTGAAAATGTAATTAGTGAAATGGAGCATGTGAAATGTAATATTTGTGTTTCACTGTGTAATGTGAAAGTCAATGTAATTGGCGGGCGACCTCTGGTGGCAAGCAGATGGAAATCCATGGACAGGATTTGTGTCATCCTTGAACTCATGTTTTATTGTTGAGCTGTTAAATTGTTGTGTTGAAAAAAAAATCTGTATAATTCTATACGAGTGGAATATGGGGAGATGGGTTTAGGGTGGGAGTGAATGGCTGTCCCTATTTTGACACACTGGCTACGTTTACATGAAACCGAATAATCTGTTTGTAATTGGATTGATGGCTCAATCGGACTGAAAAGCCTTCATTTAAACACCTTAATCGATCTGATTGAGCTCAATCGGAATGAAATTTCGATCGAACTGAAGGGGGTAGTTTATTCCTCTTATAATATGATTGAAAGTGCATGTAAACACTTGATCGGATTGAACCATGAACTGAAAGGTCTATGCATGTGAAGTGATGCAGAAATAACGTAATGATGTATGGCTCTTATTTTTGAATAAAGCATTGTATAAATGTGTGTCCTGTCTTTATAAAACTCTCCTTTCACTCGGCAGCTGTGAAGTGGAGCAGAACAACCTTGTTTTGAATACTCATCCACAGGCAACCCGGTTTGTAAGTGGGGGAGGGGCTTTTTTGTGATAAATAAGCAGCACAGCACAGTGGTTTGTATGTACATTTATACATAAATGGATGAATATTAATTCTGCTGTTAAGAACAAATAAAGAAACCGTGTAGGAGAGAAATAGAATAGAAACAGTGAGAAACCCTATATTATCAATATGTCACTTTCACTTTTCCTTTCACTATTTGTGCAGTGTGTGCATGTCAAAAAAATATATCCGATTTGACGCTTGTGACATATACTGTACATTATTGCAGGTCCTCTATGCTCCAGCTCTCTCAAACAAATCGTTTCCTACAAAGTCCCTCCTTCCGACAAGAACAATCTGCTCTGATTGCACATCCATCCTATCCTATCCTAAAGTTGCAAAGACTAAAGTCTTAAATCCAAAGAGATATTCTTTATCAACGTTAAGACTCTGCCACACCCTCTAAAACAGCTCATTCAAACACGCCCCCTCATGTCTATGTCATGATGTGGAAATATTTGTATAATGCCGCCCAAATGTTCACGCAAAGAAAGAAGGCGTGTGTCGCGTTATGCGGTATCGCGGCAGCTCTTAACTTTGTAAGCTATTATTACAAAAAAAAATAACGACTACGCCACCCAGAACGAACTCTGGGAAAAGCCCAAAGGGCACAGGTTCAATTTCTCAGAAAATGACCAAGAGGCATGGGTACCTTGTATAAAACTTATACATCTTTATTTAACAAACAATTAAAAAAAACAAGATGGTCTCGTTCAATGAATCATACGTAACCGCAAGGAGATTCCACACAGCAAGCAGCACCACCTGCTGCAAAACAAACAAAAGAAGAAAACAAACACCACAACAAGAGAGCTGGGGCTTACTACTAAGGTGGCAGGCTGGACACCGGGCTTCAAAAATGCCCGTAATAGTAATAATGATAACCACACACACACGTGCCTCAAACCACTCACC
Source organism: Carassius auratus (assembly GCF_003368295.1). Classification (NCBI taxonomy): domain Eukaryota; kingdom Metazoa; phylum Chordata; class Actinopteri; order Cypriniformes; family Cyprinidae; genus Carassius; species Carassius auratus. The sequence goes on from NW_020526038.1 coordinate 146,596, forward strand.
CTCCAAAGAATTCACGGCAACTCCACACCACTCTAGTGTACAGCGAGATAACCACACGGGAAGGGTCAGCCTGCCCTCTCCAGGCCCCAGCTCCAGCACAAAAAAAAAGAAAAGGTTACAACAACAAAAGAAATAAGAGGACAAATTTTGAAATACCAAGCCGACGTTACAAAATATAAAGCAAGAAAAATAAATGCAACCAAAATAAACAAAAATAAAAAAAACACACAAATGTACATGAAACACAAAAGACCAAACGAGCGTTAGCAAATGCAATGCCAACAGATGCACAGCATGCATTTAACAAAAGCAAAACGAATATTAACAACAGAAGAGAAAAAAGAACAAAAATGAAAACACAAAAGAACAGGGAACAAAAATGTTTACACAAAATCAATACATACAACCCAAATCATTAAACAAAACAGAATTAAAGCAAAACGGCAGTGTTGAAGGTGCCAGCCATGCTGAAATCAAGTTGTTACTGGAAGTGAAACAAGCCCACTCACAGAATGATTTCACTTCCTAAAACACAAAAGAATTATAGCCCCATTTACCTTCATGAGGGCAAAAAGGGAAATAGGAAGTTATACATACCAAATCGTGCAAAACACATCCATACGGCGGCCACCCCTCTGTTCGATCACATTCCGACAGCAGAATTCAACCACAAAGATGTCACATGGAGTTTGCACGTACAGCGGAGCGCAACGGCAAAGCAACGGTTGTTAATCTATGGGTGCAACATGCACTCACCCGAACGCCAGCTCAAACAAAGTTACTGTTAGCAAACAACAAACATAACAAAAGCACTTTTAGCGTCTACCACACGGAAAACCTCGGAGAAAACACCCATACATACCCTCTCGTGCAACACAACGAGACGCCGGAAGTGAGATCGCCAGATATGACGCAATACTCGTTTTACCGAACCACTCACCTTATATACATGCTCCCTCGCAAATGTTACCCGAGGGGGGGGGGGCGTGGTAGAAAAGGACCGCAGCAATAATTTGCGTTTCACCACACGTGGTTTCAGTAACCGCAGTTAGTGTTGAAGCAGCCATGACCGGGAGCAAAAGCACTTTAATTGGCATTCTGAAAGTAGATCCATTTAGGAATCTTTAAGGCTACTTAAAACAGAACAGCAATCACGTTTTATGGATGACTATTTCTTGAACCTAGGAGAGGAGGTAAATCTGACTTATGACAATCTGGTTTTTCTGAATCAGCTACTGTAAGTATGTTTTGTTATTAGTTTAAGTATTTGCTGTTGACTGTTCAAATGTAGAGTTTTTCACATCATTTGTGTGAGAGAGAGAAAGGGTCACACAGTGGAGTCGGCTGTCTTAACCGTCAGTAGCTTGTGTACTGCAAACACATAGGAGCTTCATCACTTTGTCTATCACACCACTCTGTTTCTCTTACAGGCTGGAACTGATGGTAAAACTAAGAACATTATTAACTGTCTTTACATTTATTTTGAAAGATGAAGCTTGCGATTATGGAAAGGGGCGCTACATTTCCGACGAGTGCTTGCAGTGTTAGGCCAATCACAATGCACTGGGTGAGTTGGCCAATCAGAGCAGATTGTTCTTGTCGGAAGGAGGGACTTTGTAGAAAACGATGTGTTTGAGAGAGGTGGAGCATAGAGGACCTACAATAATGTACAGTATATGAAAAATAATGTATTTTTTTTAATTAAAGGATGTCAACATATGACACCAAATACACAAAATAATGTTCAATCAGGACCACTTCCGTCTAGTATATTTATGACAATTATAATTGCATACAGTTGGCGTAGGTGTTGGCGGTATGGTTTTGTTCTGGGCAACACTCCACACGCCTGTCCATGCAGCCATGCTTGGACAGAGCGGGGAGAGCAGCAAGACAAACCCCCCTGGGGTACAGAACACAACCATTATAAGCATATATAATTACAATTCACAATTACATAAGTTTTAAACAAAATGTGACAGAGACTGCTTTCCAATGAAGAGACTGTAAAGAAAGAATAAAGTTAGATCGGATTACAGGTTCAGTTGGTGGAGTTGGGGTTGGAGGAGGGAGTTAATTGCAAGCAGCGATGCGATGGAAGAGACACTGAAGAATGGGAATTTAATAGACCACAGGTGATAGGTGTCAACACTGGATTGGTACACGTCAGGAACAGCTGACCGTCAGCTTATGCAAGCGTGACTAACATGACCTGACTGAACTAACGCGATGATCGATATCTTTAAAAAAGCATCATAAGATCCATTTTAAAGGAAAGAGTAACAACAAGAAAAGAGATGAGCAGAAACACAACAACTAGAACTGACTTCCAGCCACACAGCCTTAGATTAAATAAACTGTAAATAAATAAAAAAATGTAATCGCAGGATCTTAAGATCTTGGCAGAAAATAATGAACTACAAATCCTTTTTCACTTATTACAAAATGGTTTGGCATTATTTCTGATTTGATTGTACTTTTTACAACTGATTAATGGTACAGGTACTTTGTGTGTATTAACTGGTGAATTGTAATGTTGTAGAGAGTAGTTTAATGGGTTATTATGTTTTTTTCCTAATCAGACTATCCCCACCAGTAGTGTTTACCTTAATCGTATGCTTGTTCTACTGCTTATCTGTGTTGATTGTTAAATTAAATGTGTCTTGCTAGTCTACAGTAGAGCACACACATGAAGGAAGGTTCTCCCTGATAAGTAGTGAAACTACTTCAGATCTTTTTCTTCTTGTTCTGCAGACGTGAATAATTGAAAGGTGATGGCATCTGTTAAAGAGCTGCTCATGAACTCGCTGGTGGATCTGGTAGAAGTAGATCTAAAGAAGTTTCAGTGGAACTTAAAGAATGATGAGCATATATCAAATTCTGAGATGGAAAAGGCAGATATCTTTGACACAGTGGATAAGATGGTTGCACGATTTGGACCAGAAGAAGCTGTGAAGATATCAGTGGAGATCCTAAGGAAGATGAACCAGAATCTTCTAGCTGAACAGTTGGAGAACAAACACAATCAAGGTAAAACATTTTTTACTGTGATTGTTTACAAGATTGATGGCTTGACATAGGGTTGTCAAAAGACCTGGTACTTCAGTACCAAGTCGGTACTAAAAAAATGAAAATGTCACGGTACCAGGTTTCTTTAAGTACCGGTGGTACTGAGGACCCGGTCAACCCGGTTCTTGACGTATACAGCGGTATGATTTCCACGAAGTAGAAAATACAGACGGAATCTCAAACTCTATTTTAGTTCATCTCAATGGACACACAGCGAACCTGTATTTGCTGAACTGTAAACTCTGTGTGAAGGCGCACGACTTGCCATTGCTTTGCCGATAGCGCTGTTTCTCACACATGCAAAGAGAGAGAGCCAGAGTCATACAAAGTCGACACGTTACATGTAAACTATATTCTTTGTTGTATTCTCCTGTTCATTTAGAATTATTAAACTTTTTCGAACAAGCAGAAGATATGCCGGTGTCTCCGGGAATGGGCGGAGCTAATGCGCAAATGGCAATTTCATTGGCTGGCACTCATCTCTTACCATCCCTGTTTTGATTTCAGCAAATCAGTTCGGTCGAACGCAGACAACGTAATTAATATTGATGAACCCAGCACCTCATCAATCCATAGTGTATTGTATATTGTTAGTATGGTAGTAGAATTAGTAGTAGTATAACCTTTAATAATAATTAATATGATCTATTACAATTAGTTTTTTTTTTTACAGAAACCCAAAATGACAAATATGCATTCATATATGGTTATCAAGTTTTAGTTCTAATCTATAAAGATTTAAGAAGCTGTGCCATTTTACAAAGATAAGCTGGAATCATTTGTGTGTGTGTGTGTGTGTGTATGTAAAATAGTATATCAGTCTGGTGAGTAAACAAAAAATGTTACTAGCCAATGGCGATTATATTGCCAAGGTTTGCATATAGGGTTGTAAAATAAAAGTACATTTTTACATAAAGGCATTGTGCTAGAAATATTACTATTATTTAGTAAAATGTATGTGATACTGCTACTACAGTTAAAAAAAATAAAACTTCATTTTTTAAAGAAATAAATCACAATATTTCTTAATTTGAATTTTAATAGCAAATCCCCTTTGTTTACCCAAAAATGTAATGTTTAAATTTCATTAATTCAAAGACAAATTTACTTTCCATAATTATATTACTTGGGAAAAAAAACTTTAAACACAATTGTTTATAAGTATAAAGAATGGCATTGGTTTTATTTTTAGTGATAAAAACTGTGTATTTAGCATATTTTTGTGATTTGCTTTGGTATCGAAATTGTTACCGAGAACCGTGGATTTTCACTGGTATCGGTACCGGATACTGAAATTTTGGTACCGTGACAACGTTTGCTTGACATAAAGATTCCACTTTGCTTTGATGTGTTGGCATGATTTAGTGATTGATCCTCTTGTTCTCTCTCTTTGTTGGTCACAGCTAAGGCTGAGGGCATTATGAAGACATCTGTTCATGTTGGAGCTGATTCAAAAAGGATTTTAGGTAAACAACTATTACAGAATATAACAGCAATTAAAGAGCCAAGCACAGAACTGGCTCATCTTGAATAGTTTTAATACTATCCATTGTGGTATTTTACAAAGGCTTAAAGGTGCACTAAGCAGTTTTTGCCAAATGATGTTGACATTTGACAGCACCAAAACAAAAATGCCCAACAGGACCTCGCCCCTATTTTGATAACTCTGCCCCACATGTATGTTCACAATCCTGGCAGTGATGAGGGCTGAATCTGCTAAGCCTGCCGGCCGCAGCATATTCAAGCAAAAGCCAGTACAGAAAAGTTGTGTGAAAAAGCAAAATCAACATAACTTGAAGCAGCAAAGCAACCTTGGCGTCTGATTCCCTTCTGCTTCTTGAGTTGTCTCCACAGCTGGAAAGCTGCTCCTACATTTATGCGGTCCTACCACTTGCCTGATTGTAACCCTTCTTTTTGATGTTTTATTCCTCCATAATTTTCTTTTTTTTTTCCTCTATTTGCCATTTCTCACTTTCTATAGTCGATCTGCTAATATTTATTATCCACCCTCTGCATGCACTGAGTCCTCAGTGTCCTCCCTATCATTGCTAAACACGGCCCTTACTGCTGATTGACTTAAAGTGACATTGACTTGCTAAGTGTACCTTTAAATGCTTTACAAAAGTCTAAAATCTTTAATCAGAGCTTTGTGATGTCGAGGTTGAGCAATAGGTGGCACTTTATATTTATATCTACATATGAAGAGTTTGGTTCCAAAACACAATAAATCCATATTGATTAATCTGAGTAAAAATGTGTTTTCTTTACCAAGAAAGTGGCAAGATAAAATCCAATATTTTCCGTTTCCAACTTTCACATAGCACCTTTAGGTTATAATAACATAAAAAAAAAAAAATGAAAGCCCGGTTTTGACCAGAGATGTATAGTAACGAAGTAGAACTACTTCACTACTGTACTTAAGTACTAAAAGGCGGTATCTGTACTTTACTAGAGTATTATTTTTTTCTCCTACTTCCACTTTTACTTCGGTACATATTTTCGCTGAGTTTAATACTTTTACTCCGATATTTTTTTTATGTGCTGCATCGTTACTCGTTACAATTATAAAAATGTGACGAATCATTCCATTACAAACCACTGCCAGAACTGTAGATGGCAGGTTTGATGAAGCTGGCACATCATTGAGCGAAACAAGCGATTAAGAAGACTGCGTGTGCTGACTGAACTGCTGTGAAGAGAGAGATGAACACCGAGCCGAGCCAGATAATGACTCGTTCACGAGTCAAGAACCGGTTGCATCGGTTTTCGGATGACCAGTAACGTTAGTTCTTTCTGACAGTTCGATTCAATAAACCAGTTGAAGAAAACAGTTCACCGATTCTTTTGCGCTCGATGCAATGGCGTCATTGGCGTTGACTGCACATGGGCTCATAACATTAACACAGAATCAGTTCAGAATCAATCACCAAAAGAATCAGTTCGGTTCCAGACGCTCTGTGTGTCGGTTTGCTTCAAGCTAAATCACACATGCGCAGTATCATCAGCTCCTCGGTTCACGAATCGGACGCGTCTGACAGAAACGGTTCTTGACTCGTGAACGAGTCATTATCTGGCTCGGCTCGGTGTTCATCTTCAGTTCTCTCTTCACATCAGTTCAGTCAGTGTACTGTTTGAGTCAATGAATTACTCCGGGATATTGGTTTGTTTTAACTCAGAGGGAGTGTCAGACACATTAAACAAGTTAACAGCTTAATTAATCTGTGGATTAATGCGCATTGGAGACGCAAACTGTTTAAAACGATTCAGTTCGATTTGGTGGACTGTTTCAAAAAGATCCGGTTACATCGAATGATTCGTTCGCGAACCAGATATCACAAACTGCTTTGTTTTTAACTGTCTTACAACAGACACGGAAGAGAAGACAATGCTGAATAAAGTCGTAGTTTTTGCTATTTTTGGACCAAAATGTATTTTCGATACTTCAAAATATTCTAAATGACCCTCTGATGTCTTACGGGTTTGAAACAACATGAGGGTAAGTTATTAATGACATCATTTTGCAAATTGGGCTAATTAACCCTAGTAACCGTTTTTTGTTTACAAGAAGTTACAGTCAAAGGAATTGTGGTTGTCCTTTAGGTTAATCATTTGAAATAGTAAAAACAATATGTTCAAACTTTTGACTACTTTCTTTAATAGCTCATAACACAATACTTCTACTTTTACTTTCAGTACTTGAGTAGTAAATTTTAAAATAGACTACTTGCAATACTTAAGTACAAAAAATGTTGAATACTTTAGTACTTCTACTTAAGTGTGGTGCTTAAAGAGCACTTCTACTTCTACTCAAGACACTTTTTTGATAGAGCACTTGTACTTTTACTCAAGTATGGTTCTATAGTACTTTATACATCTCTGGTTTTGACTTACAAAGATTTATTATATAATTGTATAATTTTTTTACCCCAAAATGCAATAAATCCATAATACTTATTTATCTCAAAATGAAATAAATCATTTGATTGAATCAATATGAAAGTTACATTTCATATTGAAACAGATGAAAATACACAACATAATAAGTTGATCCACATATGACAGCCTCTGAACTTGATCAATACTAATTATATTATCTCATAATCAATAGTTATATACAGGTGTAACAGATTTACTCTGGTTGTGTTTTGTTGTTCTCAATGAAGACAATGCGGCTGGAGGAGGTCTCAGGATGTTTTATTCTGCAAAAAGCAGGTCTGCAGAAACACACAGAGCACAATAAAACTTTTTTGGGGATACACCTTCTCTCCCCTTCAGTCTGCCCGTACAGCATGGAGAAAGCAGCGCTCTCATTTGAAGAGCGAGAGACAGCACAACCGACTTCGTCAGCAGCATATGTGCTTCTAATGATCTTAATTTACTCAATTAACAGTTACAAAATATAAGACATCAAAAAAAAAGATAAAATTAAATAAATCACAAAATACATGTCATCATTATATGGCATATGAAATAATCTAAAATATAGATTCCTCACCACTTATTCATAACAGTGAATAAATTAAATGGGGGAAAAAATGTCAAAAATGACATTTTACACACAAAAAAATATATATAAATTTTGACAACATCACGTTTGAATACAGACCTCACTCTTTTTTGGATTTATCAAACTCATAAACTTCATAAACACATTTCAAACATTTCTCAATGTATGAACACAATAAACAACGAACATACCTGCAGAAACACACAGAGCACAATTAAACTTTTTTTGGGATACACCTTCTCTCCCCTTCAGTCTGCCCGTACAGCATGGAGAAAGCTAGTAAGCAAAACCAATCTCGGTAAAATTTTCAAAATGCAATTCATTGCATTAAATTTGATGACATTACAGTCTTACATTACACTTAAACATTATTTATTTCATGAAATTAATCGATGACATCATTTACACTTGGAGGAATGTCCTTACCAGCGCTCTCATTTGAAGAGCGAGAGACAGCACAACCGACCTCGTCAGCAGCATATGTGCTTCTAAAGAAGGCGCTGTAGGCCAATCACACGAGGTATCATGTGCGTTACCAATATGTGCCCCATACAAGACAGTATTCTGCATGAACGGTTCCCACTATAATTATGTACATTATGCCCCATAATAACTCCAAATAAAAATATGAAGCACAAAAATATAAGTTTTGATGAAGTTCATAACAATATTCATATTTGAACCAGCTACACAGGCACTGGACTAAAAATATATCCATGAATTCAGCGGTTCATCTTTTTAATGCTATAAATTAATTACAGCAATAAAAGAAAATTTCATGATGAAAAGAACTTGAACAAAATCAAATGAAAAATTCTAAAATTATATTTCCCTTACATTCAACTTACAAAAGTGCATTTATCTTTGCCATGTTATATTCATTTCGTTTTCAAAAAATAAATAAATGGCATTAATAAAAACACTATCACTGACAAGCTACGCAATTTCACATTCATAATTGAATGCGACTCATCTTATGAACGCGATATAGAGCAACTTGTCAGTGATCTATGGCTCTATGTTTAAATGTCGCTCCATCTAAAAGCCTGTGATGAGATTTACCGGTACTAGTAGATTTACCGGTACACAAAATCGGCTTTACTGATGAGATGCAGATGACAATCACATGAGATGCAGATGACAATCACATGTGATTTATTGTGGTGTCCATGTTTGTTTATCACAAAGTACCAATTAGAGGAATAAAACTAAGATGTTGAGTGTATTCAAAGTGCTCCCATTCAATTCAATTCAATTCAAGTTTATTTGTATAGCACTTTTTACGATACAAATCATTGCAAAGCAACTTTACAGAAAATTAAGTTTCTACAATATATAGTAGTAGCTTATCAGTGGTGTCTGTCAGACCGCCATTACTGTTTAGAGTGCATGGAATGGTGCACTGTGATTGGTTGTTACCGTTTACAGTGCGTGGAATGGTGTGCTGTGATTGGTTGAGCAGATATATCGCATTCTGCAAAAAAAGGGAGACTGGCTGTTTGGAAAAAAAGGGACATAATAACAAAATAAAATGTTTTACTTGTCAATACCGTCCAGAAACTCTACTGATTTTGGTGGAAACTCTTTTATTTATTTTTTTCATTTATACCCATCAGCATGGTTCAAAAGATTGTTAAGAAGTTAAGGATACAGAAAAATAATTTAAAATAATTTAACCATTTAAGTTATGGGATTGTTGCCATGTTTCAGTGAGACAAAGAAAGTCAAACTTACTGTCATTCAGGAGATCATAAATAAGAGGTCATTTGTTTGTTAGTGAGCAAATATTAAATAAACCAAAAGCAAGATCAGTTGTACCAGATTCTATGCTAATAGTCTGGGTGATATCAGCCAGCACACTGTGGTCGGCAGTCCGTATTGATTTCTTTGGCGGGCGCTGAGAGGATGACCAGAATGATCGTATTGGACCAGTGTCATCGTAAATATAATTCTGTCATGACCCATGATGCATGTACTTCTGCCGAGGATAGTAGATAATATCCTAGTGCGATTGAAGGGTCAGTGGTGGTTTAGTGACATGGGGTCGTAATGAAAAAAGTTCCACAGCAGTATATTGGAGAATCGATGTCACTGGATGATGACTCAAATAAAATATAATCCACATGAAAAGTCAGCTAATCCACATTGTTGAATGCAAACTCCAGGGTTATTCTGAGAAAATGGAACATTGTCAAGTGCCACGGTAGGGAGCGTCAGTTTAATCAGTTAGGTGCAGAGAATATCCGAGCTGCTTATTCCGTCTTTGGATTAAATAGTGGTTAATAAACTGATTTGTTGATTTCCCTCTGTGAAAACAGAGTGTCATCAGATGCCGTGTTTGGAATCATCAGGTTGACCTGTCAGTAGAGATCACTGAATCACAGATTTCCTTAATCCTTGTAGTTAAAAATGACCAGAAAAAGGCAATAGTAATCAAACATTTCAAATAAACAAGCAAACAAACTTAAACCATGAGGAGCAGCGGCAGAAGTACACGCGAGCATTCACTCCGGAAGTCCAACCTTATCAAAGTCTTATGGTGCCAATCAAATTCTGAAAAGAATTTTAAAAAAGAGAAGAAACGAGCAGAAACACAACAGCTAACAACTGACTTCCAGCCTCGCAGCCTAAAATGAAATCAACTGCAAATAAAAGAATACATAAAATCTCTCAAGATCTCAGCAGAGAATGACTAAACACATCCAAAAACACCATTACCATATTTATTTATTCGTAATCAGTTTGGTCTTATTTTTTAATGTCTTCAAAAGTTGTTATTAAGAATCAACAGAGGTTTAGCTCAGATATCTGATGATGTCTGATCTTATGGCATTTCAATGACTGATGTTAATTGGTTTAAACCACTCATATTGTTTGCAGTAGTTTTTGCTATTATTCATCGAAGAATAGTGAGATGTTACTAAACTGTAAATAGACTCTTTGTTGACTACTTTCCTCTTTCTCCATGGCTCAGCTCCAGATGAAGTTGCTCTTCATGATTACACAGAGACCAGCCTTAGACTGAAGAAAAAATTAAAAGAGGACTGTGAGCGGATATTGGTTGGTAATTCAGAGACGGGTCATCAGAAATACCTGAATGATATTTACACCGATCTATACATGGTGGAGAATGAGACTGGAGGAAGAGTAAACAACCATGAGGTCAGACAGATTGAAATGAATATTAAACAATTTGATGCCAAGGACACACCAATCCAGTGCAAGAATATTTTCCAAGTCCATAATGGTAGACGAAACAGAAAGGTGCTTACGATGGGGATTGCTGGGGTAGGAAAAACAGTCTCTGTCAGTAAATTCATCCTTGACTGGGCTGAAGGAAAAGAAAATCAGGATATAGCCTTCATTTTTCCTCTTCCTTTCCGTCAGCTAAATCTGGTCACCAAAAAATTCAGTCTCATGGAACTGCTTCATGAATACTTCTTCATTAGTCCTGAAGAACTGCCCTCTCTTCCTGAAGGTGATGGTAAAGTCATGTTCATCTTTGATGGGCTGGATGAATGTCACTTTTCTTTGAGCTTTATAGAGGATGACAGGTTTACAGATGTTCAGGAAAAAACAACAGTAAGTAAGATCGTTACAAGCCTTATCAAGAGATACCTGGTTCCCTCTGCTCTCATCTGGATCACATCCAGACCTGCGGCAGCCAGTCTGATACCCCGAGACTATATTGATCAAGTGACAGAGGTTCGAGGATTCAATGATGAACAAAAAGAGCAATTCTTCAAAAATAACAGTGCTATTGAGGTTGCTGAAAAGATTATTCGTCACATCAGGAAATCCAGGAGCCTATACATTATGTGCCACATACCCATCTTTTGCTGGATCTCTCTCACTGTTCTTCAGCCTCTGCTGGCTCAAGAGAGCAATGACAAAACACCTACAACTCTCACAGGGATGTACACAAACTTCTTGCTTTCACAGATGCAGCAGATGAAAACAAAATACATTGATGATCCTAAAGCTAAAGCCAGGTCTTTTGATGATATTATTCTGAAGCTTGGAAAACTGGCCTTTCAACAACTGGAGAAAGGAAATTTGATTTTCTACAAAGAAGATCTTGAGGAATGTGGACTAGATGTCAGTGAAGTGTCTGTGTTCTCTGGCTTATGCACTCAGATCTTTCAGGAGGAAAAGGCTGTTTCAGCAAGAAAAGTTTACAGCTTCGTACATCTCAGTGTTCAGGAATTCCTTGCCGCTCTCTATGCCATTTTGATTGACAAAGATGAGAAAGCAAACCTATTTCTTCAATCCCGGAGAGAAAAACTGTCATGGAAACTCTCCAAAAAGCCACTGTTTCAACTTCATAAGGCTGCAGTCAACAAGGCTTTACAAAGTGACAATGGACATCTGGACCTTTTTCTCCGGTTCCTTCTGGGTCTCTCACTTGAGTCCAATCAGAGTGACCTAAAGGAATTACTGCCAGGACTAGAACTCAAAACAGAGAGCATCAAAGACACTGCAGACTATATTAAAAAGACAGTAGAGAAGGAGAAATCAGTAGAGAGGACCATCAATCTCTTTTACTGTCTAAGTGAACTGAAAGATAACTTTGTGGAGGAAATTCAGAAGAATCTGAGCTCAGGAAAACTTTCAGCACAGAATCTTTCCTCTGTTCAGTGGTCTGGTCTAGTATTTGTGCTCCTGATGTCAGAAGAGACTCAAGAGATGTTTGAACTGCAGAAATACAAAAGATCTGATGAAGCACTGATGAGACTGCTGCCAGTAATCAAAAACACCAGAAGAGCACTGTAAGAGTATATACATTTTTTCCTTTGCTTTAATTTATATACTACACTGGTAGATTTTTTATTTGGTTCTTCATTTCACATCGGCGACTTGTTGGTCAAGACATAAACACATACACATACACAAACACAAACACAAACACAAACACACACACACACACACACACACACACACACACACACACGTGACCCTGGACCACAAAACCAAGTCTTAAGTGTTAATTTTTTTAATTGAGATTTATAAATCATCTGCAACCTGAATGAATAAAATTTCCATTTATGTATGGATCCAGTTGTTAGGATCTTACAATATTTGGCTGAGATTTTTCAAAATCTACTTTTTCAAAATCTAGAATATTAGGTTGCAAAAAAAAATCGAAATACTGAGAAAATTGCCTTTGAAGTTGTACAAATGAATTATTTTTCAATGCATATTACTAATCAAAAATAACGTTTTGATATTTAAAAAATATCTTCATGGAACATGATTTTTACCTGATATCCTAATGATTTTGGGCATAAAAGTGAAATCAATAGTTTTCACACAAACAATGTTTGCCCAATTTACACTGCACATTGGTCCCAGAAAATTGCCGGGTTGCCTTCTGTGTGAATGCAAACACGTCCCGGGATTGATTCCGAGATTGATCCCTGTTTGGGGACCTAGTAACACTGCTGGATTCAGTCCCAGAATGAACTAAATGAATGATCATTTGACTCTTTTACCTGATGTTTTGAAGGAAGTATGTGAAAAAAATGTGCAAACTGTAATGAAGCAGAGATCAGTTAGCTCCTCACTATCGTTCACCAGCTTAAGTGAAAGTTAACTTGCCTATTGTATTCGACTCGAACATTTCAAGTCACATCCTGATGTCACATGTCATTACAGGACCTTTACAGGTTGTGTGTGAATGCACGCTCATATTGCGGGTAATCAATGACATTGTGAAAGGGGCAAAATCTAGCGACCCGGAAACAATTGCCGGGACACATTACCCATGTATTTTCCAGAATCGCAGTGTGAAAGGGTCTCTCTCTCTCTCTCTATCTATCTATCTATCTATCTATCTATAAAGTTGATTTCACTAATTCCATTCAAAAAGTGAAACTTGTATATTATATTCATTCATTATACACATACTGATATATTTCAAATGTTTATTTCTTTTAATTTTGATTATAACTGACAACTAAGGAAATTCCCAAATTCAATATCTCAAAAAATTAGAATATTGTGAAAAGGTTCAATATTGAAAACACCTAATCAGCTAGTTAACTTAAAACACCTGCAAAGGCCTTTAAATTTTCTCTCAGTCTAGTTCTGTAGGCTACACAATCATGGGGAAGACTGCTGACTTGACAGTTGTCCAAAAGATGACCATTGACACCTTGCACAAGGAGGGCAAGACACAAAAGGTCATTGCAAAAGAGGCTGGCCATTCACTCAGAAAATTAATAGAGAGGTGAAGGGAAGAAAAAGATGTTGTAGAAAAAAAGTGTACAAGCGATAGGGATAACCGCACCCTGCAGAGGATTGTGAAAAAAAACCTATTCAAAAATGTGGGGGAAATTCACAAAGAGTGGACTGCAGCTGGAGTCAGTGCTTCAAGAACCACTATGCACAGACATATGAAAGACATGGGTTTCAGCTGTCGCATTCCTTGTGTCAATCAACTCTTAAACAACAGACAGCGTCAGAAGTGTCTCGCTTCAAAAAGGACTGGACTGCTGAAGAGTAGTCCAAAGTTATGTTCTCTGATGATAGTCAATTTTGCATTTCCTTTGGAAATCAGGGACCTAGAATCTGGAGGAAGATAGGAGAGGCACACAATCCACATTGCTTGAGGTCCAATGTAAAGTTTCCACAGTCAGTGATGGTTTGCGGTGCCATGTCATCGGCTGGTGTTGGTCCACTGTGTTTTCTGAGGTCCAAGGTCAACGCAGCCGTATTCCAGGAAGTTTTAGAGCACCTCATGCTTCCTCCTGTAGACCAACTTTATGGAGATGCAGATTTCATTTTCCAACAGGACTTGGCACCTGCACACAGTGCCAAAGCTAACAGTGCCTGGTTTAAGGACCATGGTATCCCTGTTCTTAATTGGCCTGCAAACTCGCTTACCTGAAGCCCATAGAAAATCTATGGAAAATCCATGCCATGCCGCATTGCTGCAGTAATTCAGGCAAAAGAAGCCCCAACTAAGTATTGAGTTCTGTACATGCTCATACTTTTCAAGTTCATTCTTTTCAGTTGTTCAAGATTTCTAAAAATCCTATCTTGTATTGGTCTTAAATGATATTCTAATTTTCAGAGACACTGAATTTGGGATTTTCCTTAGTTGTCAGTTATAATCATCAAAGTTAAAAGAAATAAGCATTTGAAATATATCAATCTTTGTGTAATGAATGAATATACAATTCCTCTTCTGGAACTCGAACTGCGTCAAGCGCTTTGGGGAAACGCCTTTGGCAAGATCAACTCTGAATATTGTGTGCAATCTGTTCAATGGAAGGACGTGACATCCCGGGCAGGTCGACGTAGCGACCAGGAAGCCATAAAGGCACCTGCCACGCAGCTGACTTCAGCTTCTTGTCTTTCAGCAAGCGCTCTGTGTGTGCATGTCTGAAGTCTGTCTTGTGAGTCTTATTTATTGTTGTCTGTCCCAATAAACAACATAATGCCAAAGAGCAAAGCAAAGACACGACATTTGAAGGGCGATTCCAGATCGCCCTATAGATTGTGTTTTCCTTGAGATCGAAGCATGCTGAGTCGGCTCTCAAGGGAGGGTTCTCTTCGAGGAAGGAGCCTTCGCCAGTGTTCCTCGGTCTACTTGTCCCGCTTTTGTCGAGGCGGAGCAGCGCCGGCATTCGTTAGGTTGCAGATCGATCTGATTGAGGGAACAGAAACGGGCACGTCCTTATCTCCTACCTTACCCATCAGATCTGCCCGATTCCTGGGTTCGGAAGCCCGAGCTTCGGTTCTTCCCGAGCATCGGGCATCAGACTTGTACAAGCTGGCACACCAGATCCTTCTGTGGACCCGGGACAGCAGTCTTTAGAAACCTGCGCAGCGAAGTACAAGTCAAACTATGGTATGTTCACAATGTTGTGGCTCAACAATGATTTTATGTTATATTTTAAGACTCATTATAAATTATGTTCGCAATGTATACAGGCCTATTTATGAAGTTGACTTTATGTGGTATCAGAACTAATATGTGACCCGTCACGGAAACCAGTGACACAAGTCGGCAGCACAACTTTCGAGCAAAATGAGAAAGAAGCAATTTTTTTCAAAATGGGTGATTTTAGTTTTTTTGCAGAATCTGTTAGTTGATATCACAAAGAATCCTCTTCGTGTTTGAGATAGCAGAATTGGTATATTTAAAAGCGTACATTTGGAGGTTGAAATCAGGTTGTTTGTCGGAGATTCAAGCACGCAGTAGGGGCGTTTCATTGTCTGTCTGTATTTTCATACTGGATAAGCCGGCTTTTGTTTCTTTTGTTATTGCCCCCGCCCTCCGAGGGAAGCGTGGTTACTTAGTATGCAGCGCTCTGGCCGGCTGTAGCTGATATCAAAATTCATTGAAGATGTACGCCGCAAAGATGAACACAGACGAGCTGAACCGTGGCCGTTACACCGAAAATGTTTTGAAGTATTTCTTCGACAAGCCGGATGCTTATAAACAAGCGCTCACTGATTCTGAAGACGATCTGAGTGACGATGAAAGCGGCATAATAAGACTGTAATATCCCTAATCTACAACTGAGCGAAAATGATGGCGAGGAAGAATGTATTGGACTTGCATCAGATGAGTTGGGCCGTAAGATATCAGAGGCTATATCGTTTCTTATGGGGTGAGTTCATTCTAAGAACACGTACATGTTATCTCATGTTTAGTCCATGTTTAGACCTTCCCATATCTACCTATTGTTATTAGCTAGCTCATCGGTTATCACAGAATCCTGTAAAAAAAAACTTTTTGTTTACATAAACATTAAAATAATAACATTAAAAATGATGGCCACATTTGAAAAGATTAAAGATTTTTTATAAAAAGATAAAACTCACATATTTCAGCCTCTAAATAATTTTTATAAAAGTCAAAAAAGATAAATTACTGACATTTACAATGCACATTCTCCTTTATTATTAATAGTATGCGGTCCGATTTTTCCCATTGTCTGTCGTTGCTATGCAGGGGGTATGGCTTATCTAAATGAGCCCCATTGTCACTCGCAGCAGTGAGAACTGCAAATCTTCAGAGGCTATTTCCTGCTTTTTTGCTTTTTTGAGTGCCTACCTTCAAATAGTCACAACTTCTCCAAATATTATCAGATTTCCATGTGTTACACATCGTTGGAAATCTTGGATACTACACTTTCAGAATCTGTAATAAGTCTGTAATAACTCAAAATGCCCCAGAACCGACTTGTGTCCCTACTTTCCGTGATTGGTCACATATGGTGGTAATTAGCCTAGGCTTTTTGTAATGTTATTAAAGCGAATTGGCAATCAATTTTTTGATATTTAAAATCTGGCAAACAATTTGGCTCTAAAAGATCTATAAATGGGTAATCATGGTTGTGTCCAGTAAGCTACCATGGCAGCAATCCAACGTGTCCTTGTATTGAATCAAAGAATGCTACAGAGAGATTCATCGAGGGCGTGGGAGAGGGCTGCGGCCTAATCAAGACCTCGGTGTGGAGGTGCGTCCACACTGTCACCAACGCCCTTCTGCGCCATGCCGGGGATTGCATCCTGGTGGATGGCACACTCATCCCTATCGCCAATTCATCGGTGATTGATGAATCACTGCGAAAGGGAGACGCAGCCATAAACGTGCAGGTTATAGTGGACCACAGGGGTGTGATCTCCGACCTGGTGGCAATGTCCAGCAAAACTTCTACTTCCTCTGACGAGAGGCTTGGTGCCCTTTTATACGTTTCTTCCCCATTATATTCTGTATCTAACTCTCTCTCTCTGTTCATTGTAGATAGGTTGCTTTTTATTTAAAACATAAACCAATTGCAATCAATACTGCATTAAACAGAAGTAACTGCTGCTGCTTGCCAATCAATTCAGATTGTAAAGTACCTTACCATTAATATAAAAGTGTATTATATATTTTTTATAAGTCGTTAAACCCATGTCAAGAAGCGGCACAAGTGGCACAACGGGATAAGGAGGGTGGATGATTAGTGAGGGATACCCGGTTCATCTATCCGGCACAACATATCGTGTGAACATATTACTGACCATTTGATAATTAAATTAATAGTCTATATTCTACTGATAACTTAAACTATGTTAAAATCAATGTAACTGTAATAATTTGAGGAACATTTCATTTGC
This sequence comes from Carassius auratus, assembly GCF_003368295.1. Taxonomy (NCBI): domain Eukaryota; kingdom Metazoa; phylum Chordata; class Actinopteri; order Cypriniformes; family Cyprinidae; genus Carassius; species Carassius auratus. The sequence goes on from NW_020526038.1 coordinate 164,291, forward strand.
ACAGAACGTTTTGTCTTTCTTAACCCTCTGGAGTCTAAGGGTATTTTTGGGGCCTTGAGAAGTTTTGTCATGCCCTGACATTTGTGCATTTTTCAGTTTCTTATAAATATCTAAATGGGTAAAGTCTAATATCACTGTAATCAGCACAAACTGGGCTATAATAATATGTGAAATGCATGCATGTACATGATTGTATTTTTGAGAAAAAAAATGTTATGCATGGTTAGTGAAAAACTAAAAATGTTAAATCACTTGAATAAGGCAATAAAACACATACATAAAATTGGTTGCCGGAAAAGTTGAGAACTGGAACTTGTAGCCTAGAATTTTTCTTTCTGAATGATGTGAAAATCATCTTGTTTACTCATTCACAGAAAACAATATATTGATTTAAATTTTCTAAAACACTTTTTGTTGGTAAAAGTCATATGCGAGTAGGCGTCAACTATCATGAATATCATTGTGATTTACACCTGAGAAGACAAAGGCCTGCATAATGAGCTGCATAATGAGCCTCTCATTCAACTGTGCCACTCTGAGGGCAAATTTTTTGGCATCCTTTCTCTTATTTTAATCTTATTTTCTACCAAATAAACCCCATTTATTATCATTATTATTATTATTATTATTAATGTTGAAAAGAGCTGATAATATTTTTCAGGTTTTTTTAGGGGGAATAAATCGAAAGAACTGCATTGTTTTTACATTTG